>NC_092587.1:19055000-19132500 GCF_047663525.1 Anas platyrhynchos | reverse complement strand
TGAAAGGCCTGTTCATCTGCTCAGATGTTTCTGTTCTGCCTTATTCCTGTTACCACCCCAGCACATATATAGAGAATCACAAGGAAGTTCAAAATGGCATTAATCCTTTCCCCTATCTACAAGAACCAGAGGGGAAAAAAGGTCATTTTAACAGTATGACTGTTCATAGGTAATAAAGCAAAAGCTTGAGTGTAGTAAAAAGCTCATCTTATATTTCAAGACAGTAAATGTCACCTCCAGGATGATTCCAGGTCATGGCTGTTTGAGGAGAGTGAGAGAATTTGGCGGATATTGCTGAACCAATATCTCTGCATCTTCTACCATCAAACTAGAATAACCAAGAAATTACATTTCTGCAATATATCCAGATACTGTCAGTATAATTCAGTGATGCACCAGAAAAAAGGATAAACTTTAAACCTCCAGTGTTGCAGCTTGCTATATGCTTCTATAGTGTACCATAATTATCATTAGTACTTAATTACCGTAATGCTGCCATGTTACAATTGTTATTTTTCAGCTTCCTTTTTTATTTTTTTTTTCCACTATCCTGGAAAAAAAAAATCTCACTCTAGATGAATTAAAAACAAAACAAAACAAAAAATCAATGTTACATTTGAACAAAATATTGATGATTGCCTGCATCTAAGCTATGACAAGTTATTAAAAGTGTTATATCTGATTAACAGATAAAATGTGATTAACATGACTGGCACTAACAGGTATCATTTGCTCATATAATAGGTGTAAAAATTGCTGTGTTCTGAATCATAGATTTGTAGTGATCAGAAATATTATATTTAGACTAGGAGCTAGTGTTTAGACATTAGATAGAAAGAGAGTTTGAAGTCAATAGTCATGAAATCTTATACTGTCTCTATTTTCACAAGATTTCATGCTCAGAAAAATAGAAGGGTCACAGTTATTAACAGATAATGTAAGATCCTTTCTTCCCTGAATGAGATGACAACTTTCTGAGAGATCAAACCGTATCTACAGTGGAACAAAAGAATAGTGCTTTATTACTTTACATCTAACCAGGAAAAAGTTAGGCCATATCTTAGGTTAGTAATTGTAATTCATACTTCCATAAAACAAATAACTTCAAAAGGCACAGTGTTGAGATTCTGTTATATAGTTTTGCTAGTTTTTCTCATATTTTCTTCTGTCTATTTTCCTGCACTTAAGTATTTCATTATTAAATTTGAAAAACAACTGTTTTGAAATATTGTCCTAATAACACTAAATGGAATAAAAACTATAATATACACAGACAGTGATTGTAATTTATTTTATTATTCAGAAATGTACTAGAAGCTTCTTGGTCCTTTAAGGAAATGATTTAAAGGCACATGGAGGTGTCAAATTGTACAATACCTATTTCAAGCAGGTTTCCTGATGAAGAAGTGGAAGAATTCAGCATGTGACTTGTTTGATGATCTGAGTCTACACAGATGAGGGGAAGGAGATGTTTCTCTCTTTACAGAGCCTGTGCAGAGGTGAAAGGACAAGTTTTATGTCATGAAGAAGGAGGGGGAGGCCCAGCAGAAGGATGAACCATAACAGAGACTGAAATCTTGTAACTTCTAGCCACCTGCAGATGTTCATTGGAAGAACGGTTAACAGATCTGGAAAGACAAGATGTAAAAAAAGGTCTGTTGGGGCCTGCATCTACTTGAGCCTCTTGTCATGAAGACAATCCGTGTCAGAAGCAGTGCCATAAAGAGAAAACAATGTACAAGGGAAGTCAGAGGTTCTCTTCTACGGGGGAAGGAGGCTGCCACCTGGTAGACATTGATGCTTTTCCAGGGGCTGGCTGTTCAGTGTTATGCACACTCCTGAGGTTTGTTGAGCTTTTGTATTACATCCCTTCACTGCTCGTCTACACACACACTGCTTATACTACCATGGTAGACCTTGGATATATATATATCAAAACAACAACAACCAAAAAAACAAACAAACAAAAAAAAATGACAGGGCTCTTGGGCAGAGGTGAAGTGTAACTTCTGAGGGCATGTTCTTTCTCCTTATTTTGCTGGTCAAGTGGAAAGGCTCAGGTAGGATCAACAACTGGGTTCATAGATAGTGTTGAAGGCAATTCATGGACATCTATGACCATGGCATTCTATTCAAGGAACAAGGACAGCTGAGAAAGAACTGAAATCGTCTTGACAAAATGAGGTGAAAACATTTCTACCGAGACTTGCTAACCTAGGGAGAAATGCTATAGACAAAGTTCCTTGGGGAAATTGAAATCACAGCTTCTAGGTATGCCTCTCAGGAAAGTCTTTAAAAAACATGACATCTGCTGGACAGGTAATGCAGTGGAGTAAGAGCGATACAGGATATTTCCAAAGTGTATCGGGAACAATATTTACAGGTTTTAGATGAGTGTCATTTGGAAGGTGTTCTGATGATATGAGACTTGTAAAAAATAATTGATTGGGGAAAAGTAAGTATATTGGCTAATAGCAGTGTTGGCTTCAGTGATCATGAGATGTTATATCCTGAGGGAAGTGAGGAAGAATAGTAGAGGAATAAACTCTGAAGCTCTGGAGTATAGGAGACTGAACTTTGGTTTCCTCGGAAAACTGCTAGGTAGGACTCTGCAGGAGATCGTCAAAAAGGGCAAAGGAGCCAAAAAAGACAAGGACAATCTTGGAACAGAAGAAGAGTGATGAGGCACAGAAAAATGAACAGACATATTAGAAACACAGCTTGGCTGATTGGGTAGTTTGTGACTAAGCTGAAACACAAAAAGAGGGTCTAGAAGAGATAGGCATACAAGAAAAAACAAAGCTTGCCACAAGCTGAAATGGACAAACTGCGTGAAGGTCAAGACATCTAGAAAGACTTCTAGAGGAACGTCAACTGTTAAAAAGGCAGTCAAAAAAAAAAAAAAAAAAAAAAAAAAAAAAAAAAAGTCCTGTTGTCAAATGAGTTTGTGACCAAGTGACTAAAGGTGTAGAAAAAGTATTCAGTGCCCTCTTTCCTTGTAAGGTCTGCTCAGGCTGTCAGGCAGTGCCAATAGCAGGGCAGCTCCATGAGGGGAGACCATCTGGTAGCCAAGCTATTGTCCTCACTGGTAAGACAGAGTCTTCACTGACAGGGTGCAGATCAGCATACGTGGGCAGGACTGGTAAAGAGTCAGTTCCAAGTTCAATCAGAAACTGCAGCCCAGATAGCAAGTCAGGACCAATGGGCAACAAGACTAAATGCACCCACAGTATAGCTCAAGCAAACACCAGATGTTCAGGACTGAGCCTAAAAGACCAAGATGGGGACTCAGGCAAGGTTGGACAATGAAACATATTTTTGCTCTCAGGGACTTTATACATGCATTCCAGATCTCCATGCTTAGTAACAATGTTTTGGTAGAAAAGTACAGCCCACAATAAAGTATGGTCAAGTTAAGGTCTGTATACTTAAGTTGAACATGCCCACACTCACTAGACTGGATAGGATGTATCTGAAGGTGGCCTGGTTAATTTAATTTTGATGACATTCATATTAACTTAAAAAAAACAAACAAACAAAAAAAAAACTAATGGCTACACTGAATGATAGACTTTTCTCAGAGGTTCACAGCAAAAAGGCAAGAGACAATCCATATGAATTGCAGCAGAAGAAATTCATATGGATTTCATGAAAACAGAATCTTCATAATTGGAGTGCCTAATTACTGAAGCAGGTTCCCTGGAGAGGTGTAGTGGGTTTATGTGGCAAGGTTTTGGTAGCAGGAGGCCATAGGGGTGGTTTCTGTGAGAAGGATCGAGAAGCTGCCCCATGTTTGGTAAGGACCCCACTGCTGACCACAGGCGAGCCAATAAGCGAAGTTGTTTTGTGCCTCTGTGAGAGCATATTTAAGACAGGGAAAAAAATGCTGCACCACACAGCAGCTGGGAGAGTGAGAGGAGTGAGGAAGAGCCTTGCAGGTGCCAAGGTCAGTTAAGAGGGAGGGGGAGAGGTGCTCCAGGCACTGGAGCAGAAGTCCCCTGCTGCCTGTGGTGAGGACCATGGTGAAGCAGGATGTCCCCCTGCAGCCCATGGAGTACCACGGTGGAGCAGGGTTCCATGCTGCAGCCCGTGGAGGAGACCATGATGGAGCAGGTGGCCCTGCACCGACGGAGGCTGCCGCCTGTGGAAGACCCCTGCTGGAGCAGATTCCGGGCCGGACCTGTAGCCCGTGGAGAGGAGACCACGCAGGAGCAGGTGACCTGGCAGGAGCTGCTGCCCGTGGGGGAGGCAGGTTGGAGCAGTTTTCCCCTGAGGGATGGACCCCGTGGTTCCATCAGTTCTGGAAGAGCTGCTGCCTGTGGGAAGCCCACGCCAGATCAGTTCATCAAGGACTGAATCCCGTGAGTGGGACCCCACAGCACAGGGGACGAGACTGACCGAGAAGGAGCGGCAGAGAAGTGCTGTAGACTGACCATAACCCCCATTCCCCCATCCCCCTGCGCCACTCAGGGGGAGGAGGTGGAAGAGGGTGGATGGGGGGGGAAGGTGCTTTTGGTTTCTTTCCTTTGTTTCTCACTTCTCTAGCTTGTTGGTAATAAGCAATAAATCCTACTATCTCCTTATGCTGAGTCTACTTTGTCCGTTACAATAATTACTGCATGATCTTCTCGTCCTTATCTCAACCTTTGAGCCCTTTTCACATATTTTCTCCCCGTTCCTCTTTGAGGAGAGGGAGTGAGAGAGCGGCTGTGGTGGAGCTCGGCTACTCACTCAAGCGAAACCATGACAAGAGGCAGTGATATTTCCATCCTTGGGCAAGGCCCTGAACAGCCTGGTCTTTGAAACTAGCTGTGCATTAAGCAGGAGGTAAGAAAAAGTGACCTCCAGAGATCCTTTCCAAACTGATTGTTCTATGATTCCAGGACAGAAGGATTTTATTGGCTTTATAGCAAACATTTCTTTTATAAAGTTATCTTCATAAGCCTTTTCCCAGCATAAAAACTGAGAAAGTGAAAATAATACTTTTGAAATTTGACTAGCTGAATTCATCATATATTTAAAAGTGTAAAGTGGATCCATAGTTGAGCATAACTGAATCTTGTACGAAAACAGCAATATTGCAGTAAAACCTAAGAAAATAAGAAAATATTATTGCCGATTATCCAAAAACTCAAACTGAAACAGATATTTCAAAGGTCAAACAAAAGGTTGACTATACAGATAAATGAAGAAAAGTGCTTTTTGCATCTGGAAGGCCTGAGAGTTAGTTTTACTATTTTGGTTCTCACATTTGGCTTCAAAAATATACTTTGAAGTAGAATCCATAAGAAAGTGATGAAACGGGTACATTTTCTAAATAGAAACATCAAAGATATTGGGGGAGGGGGATGTATTTAATTGATATAATCTGTAAAAAACAGAAACAGGTTCATTTGGATACACATGTTCCTCTTAATAACTGTTCATTTAAAACTGAAATTGGAATGGTTCATATGTTCATATGGTGTTGTTTTTTTTTTTTTTTCCTCTCTCCTAATTCTGTATAGTTAAACAGATTAGAAATTTTTGTAGACCAACATGATCTGAAAGAGTTAGAATTTTCCTCTCAATTTATGCTTCCAGACATTGTACTTTGAGATAGACTCCAAATTGACTATGAAATATGAATGTTTTAAGAAAAAGATGCATTGACTTTCTAGAATGATAAGGAATTTGTGATTCTTTAAATGTCTTTTATACAAATCTTATTAATTAACTCTTTTTGTGATATCAGAACATTAACAGTCCAGAAAGAAAATCTGAAAGCAATAATTTATTTCAGAAGATGTATTAAATTAGTGGTTTTATCTCTATAATAGTGGGAAATTTGTTTGCTTCATTTTGATCCAGAGTTGATGGCAGCTCTTAATACAGCTCTTACAGACAACTTTCAGGGATGCAGGGATTGTCAGAATAATATTTCTGGCTGCCTTACACAGTGTTTTCAAAAGTAATTCTGAATTGACAAGAGATTGAGAGATTGATCAGTTCATTTTATTTTATTTTATTTTATTTATTTACTTATTTTTTAAGGTAGTCAAAATACACTTGGGAAAAAAAAAAACAAGAAAGAAAAAACAAAAGATGAAATACTGTATAAAAAGATGTATTACTGAATGCATTTATTAATTTTAGCAGTACATATCCATAAATCATCCATGAATACAGGTAATCTTTTGCACTCCATCAGATTTGTATTTTGATTTGAATCAAAATACATAGTATAAACAGCATCAAATATTTTATAAGTGAAACTGTACCTTCAGAATTTAGAAAAGAGCAGAAACACACATGAAAAATTTAAATAGACATACATACAAAAATAAATGCATGTTATATGAACCTATACTGCATTCACAGTGGTTATTTTAGCACCATCCTTACTGACCAAAATGTTGTTATTCCAAATCTCACGTAAGTATATAAAATAATACAAACACACAATATTACTGGAATAAAAATACTTTCTGCGCATCAAATAAATGTCATATTTTCAGTTAGTCAAATCAAAAAAGACACATCACTCGTACTGGCTTGAACTATATGCTGACAATTAACTCTCTACTCAACAGATTTCCTAGCAAATTGTGATATTTTAATGTCTTCAATCTTATTTAATACAGATTTTTTAGTTGTTTATAGTATATAGAAAATAGTGACAGCACTATTTTAAATGTAGAAAGCTTAGTAGAATACATTACGTATGGACACACAAATAAGAGTTTTTATCTGAATCAGCAACTTGTCTTATGTATTACTGAGGCCAGTATGCAAATACATTCAGCATGGGAATTTAGAAACTGCTAAACATTACAACTGTCTCCACTTTGGTATAACTGCACCAGCACCTGCTTCAAAAACACTGTGCTTATCTACTGTGAAAATGCAGTATTACCAGCCCTCACAATGACTTATGTAGTTCACAGCTGCAGGAATCGTTGCTGCACATTAGAATACATCAAATGCTATGTCAAGGAAAGTGGTTTAACATTTCTTGTAGAATAATTTTTAACATCGCTTGGCAGGTAGAGCTGTACTTCCAGCTAATGTGCAATATTTTGTATTGAAGTTTAAGCTAATACAGGGGGGACAAAAATCCATTTTGCTTGTATACAAATCAGAAATGTCAGAAGTACAGGCCTATAACTGATCCAGCATGCTATAAGAATCAATCACAATGATGTCCATATGATGTCTCTTTTACTTTAAACATAGCTCCCAGCCAAATACACTCTCTCTTGTCTAGTCAGCGATGCTACTGAAAATACCATTTTCTACAGCCAGAATAGTGATAATTTTACTTTTTAGAGAACTTCTCCAGCAGTTATTGCCTGTCTTTTAAGTCCATCGGACACTTTGTGTTTTCTTTCTGTCTCTAGAGTTGCCACCAACCAGCTTCAGAGCTCTATGGTTAACTAATAAAAGTTTTTCGTTTCCTTTTCCTTATCCTTTTTCTTTTTCTTTTTCTTTTTTTCTTTTCCTTTTCCTTTTTCCTTTTCCTCTTCCTTTCTTTCTTTCTTTCTTTCTTTCTTTCTTTCTTTCTTTCTTTCTTTCTTTCTTTCTTTCTTTCTTTCTTTCTTTCTTTCTTTCTTTCTTTCTTTCTTTCTTTCTTTCTTTCTTCCTTTCTTTCTTCCTTTCTTTCTTCCTTTCTTTCTTCCTTTCTTTCTTCCTTTCTTTCTTCCTTTCTTTCTTCCTTTCTTTCTTCCTTTCTTCCTTTCTTCCTTTCTTCCTTTCTTCCTTTCTTCCTTCCTTTCTTCCTTCCTTTCTTCCTTTCTTCCTTTCTTCCTTTCTTCCTTTCTTTCTTTCTTTCTCTTTCTTTCTTTCTTTCTTTCTTTCTTTCTTTCTTTCTTTCTTTCTTTCTTTCTTTCTTTCTTTCTTTCTTTCTTTCTTTCTTTCTTTCTTTCTTTCTTTCTTTCTTTCTTTCTTTCTTTCTTTCTTTTCCTTCCTTCCTTCCTTCCTTCCTTCCTTCCTTCCTTCCTTCCTTCCTTCCTTCCTTCCTTCCTTCCTTCCTTCCTTCTTTCTCTCTTTCTCTTTCTCTTTCTCTTTCTCTTTCTCTTTCTCTTTCTCTTTCTCTTTCTCTTTCTCTTTCTCTTTCTCTTTCTCTTTCTCTTTCTCTTTCTCTTTCTCTTTCTCTTTCTCTTTCTCTTTCTCTTTCTCTCTTTCTCTTTCTCTTTCTCTTTCTCTTTCTCTCTCACCTCCCAACAGTTTGCATTTGGCATCCACTGAGTTAAAATTTCTAGTTATACAGTCATATTTAAAAGGTATGGAGCAATAGATTTCTCTAAATTCATATGATGTAATTTATACTTTTTAGTTTCACAATATCTTGTGGGAATTGATTTTTATGAGTGAACTTAGATTATAATAGGGAGATTGGCTTCCACAAAATATTTCCTGAGTCCAGTTCTGAGGTCTCCCTCAGCTTATTTCACTGAACTATAAAGAGAATGTTAATATCACATGAAAGCACAATGAATTTCCTTCTGCTGGTAGATTTCCCACTGATCTGAGGTCTAACCCTTTGAGGTTTTGTGGAAATTATTATTATGAATGTGGAAATTATGAATATAATAATGACTAGATTGCATTAAATTAAAAATAGAGCTGGTTGGGCTTTTTATGACCAAAACCAACCAACCAACCAACCAAACAACAACAGTAGGGTTTTTAACTCCAAGATGGAATGTCTGGTTTTGATGAAAAAGGGAAGATGGTATCACATGAAAGATAAGCATCACGGTCTTTAACACTTTGCTTTAAATCAGGCAAGATACAAAATCGAAACAAAGTCACTTATCTGAGTATAACAGCCATCAAACAATTTATGTTTAGAGTACTTAAGCAATTATTTTTATTAAATAGATTCCCAAAAGTCCTAGGTCAGTCTGTTTTTTCCTTCAGATATTAAGTTTTAACCACTCTATTTTAATGGTGTCCAGAATTAGAAAATCTAGCTCTATTCTGATGCTTTGCTGGTAAAAAATATAGATTGAAGACATTACTTGCTGAAGAGTTATTATCAGTTAGATTAGAACTCTTAGGAAATATTTTTCAGGAGTATTTACTAATGAACAACAGCATAATAATTACTTAGTGCTGGAGAGGGATTTTTTAAATGGAAAGAAGAAATTGAAACTGAAAATTAAAATGCTGCATGGAAAACATACTCTTCCAAATTATTCTTGCTTCCAAATTATTCTTGCAAAAAGCAGACATTGATTCTGATAGTAAAGCTGTGCATGAAATGTAAAGATGAAACAGATTTGTTTTAGAGAGTCCAAACATAATGAATTCAGTGACAAGATTAACTGTTAGAGGCTGCTTGTGAGTTTTGTATAAAAGCCTAGTAAATTGTCTTTTTTATACAGAACTCACTTTTTTTTTTCCCTTTAAATCTTGTCACTGTTCTCCTTCTTTTTCACCTTAAAATAACTTTTTCAAGTCAACTTCTATTCTCAGTAGCTTTCAACTAAAAGTGTTTTTTTTTTTTTAATTATTTTTAATTTATTTATTTATTATATATCTATTATTTTTAAGGAAGGAAGACAGATTTTATGACAATTTTTACTTCATAGAAATAGCTATATTTTTTTTCTGTCAGAAAAAGAAAATCACTTCTTTTCTCGAGAAGGAAAGTTCTACTTCAAAATGAAGGAAGTTCTCCAAACGTGAAATTGAATATCACTATAATTATTCTATTTCTCCTTATTTCTTTGAGAAGTTTACTGAAAAGTTGCTTTTACAATATAAAAAAATTGTACATGGAATGACTTTGAAAAGCATTTCATTGGGCTTTTAACTAGAGACTTTGAGATGAGCTCTCTGCAAGGAAGGAATTTATGGAAAATACAAGCATGAAATCTGATCAAATTTTATTTTTGTTTCACCTTCTAGTGTCTAGAATGACACAGTAAAGGACAGTAAACACTGGAAAATATTTATCTTAAAAAATAGTAATATGAAGAAGCGTATCCTAATGGTAATGAAAACTGTGAAAGATCTTTATCTGCTATGGCATTGCAGAATGTCAGTAGGAAATGAATGCACTACAGTTACTGCTTTTAAAAATACGAAATTCTATAAACCTCATCACTGTCTTAGCAGAAAATGCATCTGCTGAAAACTACAGTGTGCCTCTCACAGTTTCTATTAGTTGGAAATGATTTTTGTTGTAATAGAAAACAATCCTGAAGTGCCTACATAAATTACTGACTGCTACATAAATTGCTGAATGGAAACCTAGAATTATTTCCAGTTAGAACTGACTGGGCAGTGTCACATGGAATAAAATATGGTGTTTTTATTCTAGCAATTAGTAGGAACTGGAAAGGACATCAGCCTTGCTCAGAGACACAATATCAATGATACTGAGGTAGGCCACAGCTCAGTGCTCGTTACATGGAATCTTATTACTTTCAGTTCTTGGAGTTATTTGGTGATTAAAAATACAGAACTGTTTAGGAGATAGTAAATACATTCTAGGAGAAAGTGCATTCTTTAGTGAAGACCTGCTTAGTCACAGTATTCAAAGATGCATGTTCTTAGAAAAAGAAACTGCATGAGATACCTTTAGAGCTCTGACTTTTATTATTATTATTATTATTATTATTATTATTATTATTATTATTATTATTATTATTATTATTGGAGGACTTTCATTCTGTACCTTCTAAGCTGTGACATCAAAGTTCAGATATTTAAGGAAATTCCCTGTGTACAGGAATGTCTCATCTGTCTCATGAAAAATTCCATTCTTCTAGGGAAAAGCAGTCAGGGATGCCATCTGTGTCCTAGATCTTGGCGTTTCCAGTATCTCTGGCACTCCATACTGAGTATTGTGCAGAAAAAACCTTGAATACTTTGATTCCCTGGGGAATTTACAGAGCAACTTACAAGACACTTTTGGTATGCTATGTCCCTGATAAGGTACCTTTACTGTTTTTGCATTAATTGGTTGAGCTATTGATAAGACAAAAAGTTTGAATATAGATATAGTCTTCATTGTAGGAAATAGGGAACTGAATCTTGGCCAGAATTTGCTCAGTAACTAGTGTCAGAAAGATCATCTAGGAACTGTTTGAATATGAATTGGATGGTGATGGATATGTCATAATTAAATGACATATCTAATGAAGGGAATTGGGGCTGACTGTTCATTCCTTAAAAAGTATTGTATTTTGCTCTGTGGCACAGTTAATCAGGCACCTAATTCTGGTTTAAAAAAAAAAAAAAAAAAAAAAAAAGACTCCATACCTTCAGTTTTATTGTTGTGGTTATTCTTGAAATAAATTCCTTTAAGCAGATCAAGTCCTTCTATTTTAACAATGGTAAGGATTGGCACTGGTTCCCTTCTTGATATTTAATGCTTAAATTAGAGTACAGTCAGGAGTCTCTGCCCCATCCTTTACCACAAAGTATAAACATCTCTCTGTTCCCCAGGTTCTTCCTGAAATTGCTATTTGATTTTTTCCACAAGAAGGGAAAAAAAAAAGGGGGGGGGGGAAGGAAGGGGGGAGAGAGAGAATAAAATGGTAAAACCATGAGGAATGCAGGCAAATTGAGATGATATAGTTCAGTAAATATAGAAAGAGGAATTTTACATCCACCGGTCTCAGATAAGAAATACGTGCACTAAAGTTCATTGATTTTTCAAGCAGTAAATTTAATTCTAATCAAACAAGAATTCTCACGTGAGTTGTACCTACAGTATCAAATTTTTGTTATTACTGTTCACTCAAGTAAGCGTAATCTAAAAAGAAGTAATGTAGTTGGTGTCTACTACAGGCTGCCTGATCAAGGGGGGCCTGTTGACAAGGCCTTCTTGCTTCAGCTATGGGAAGCATTACACTAGCATGCTCTCATTCTTATGGGGGAAGAATTCTTACGGAAGGAAATGCACAAGCAGCAAAAGCAGGAATATGTGGCCCGGGAAGAGTACAGAGATGATGCTTGGATATGCAGGGATGGGATCAGGAAAGCCAAGGCACAGATGGAACTGAGCTTGGCAAGGGAAACAAAAAATACAAGAACATTTTCTATAGGTACATTGGCCAGAAAAGAAAGGTCAAGGAGAGTGTACCCCCTCCAATGAATGAGAAGAGAGAACTGGTAACAACAGACATAGAGAAGGTTGATGTACTCAGCAAATTTGCCTCAGTCTTCACTGTCAGTCAGGCTTTCCACATCTCCCCAGTCCCTGAATCATCAGGCATGATCTGGGAGAGCAAAGTCTCTCCCACTGTAAGCAAATAGCAGGTCTGACACTACCTGATGCAATTAAACAGGTACAAGTCTATATGGCCCAATAACTTGAGGCCACAATGACTTGATCCCAGAGTCTGGAGGGAACTCACTGATGTAGTTGCCAAGACACCCTCCATCCTATTTAAAAAGTTACACCTGTCAGGCAAAGCCCCTGGTGACTGGAAAAATGAAAACATTACTGCCATTTTCAAAAGGGGTGGAAAGGAGAAGCCATGGAACTACAGACCAATGAATGTCACCTATGTATCTGGGAAAAGCATGGAACATTGCTTCCTTCCTGGAAGCAATGTTAAGGGACATGTAAGACAAGGAGTTGATCTGAGACAGCTAGCATGACTTCATCAAGGGCAAATTGTGTCTGACCAATCTAGTGGCCTTCTATGATGGAATGATTGTTGACACAGGGAAGGCTAACTGATATAATCTATCTGCACTTCTGTAAGGCTTTTGGTACAGTCCACATGATGTCCCAATCACTAAATTGATGAGAGATGTGGAAGATGAAGTGTGGACCGTTCGGTGGATAAGAAATTGCCTGGACAGCTGCACACAGAGACTTACAGTCAATGGCTTAATGTCCAAGTGGAGACCAGTGACAAGTGGTGTCCCTCAAGGATGTGTCTTGGGCCCACTGCTGTTTAATATCTTTATCATTGACAGTAGGACTGAGTGCACCATCAGCAAATTTGCAGATGACACCAATCTGAGTGGTGCAGTTGATACAGCAGAAGGAAGGGATACCATCCAAAGGGACCTGGACAAGCTAGAAAAGTGGGTCTATGTGGGTCCTCAAGTGGGTCCCCATAAAGCTCAGGTTCAAGTGCAAGTTGCTGCACCAGGATCAGGGCGATCCCAGCCATGAGAACTGCCTGGGAGAAGAACTCATCAAGACCAGCCCTGTAGAGAAGGGGGGTTCTGGTGGACAAAAAGTTCAACATAAGCAAGTAGTACATGCTTACAGCCCAGAAGGCTTCATGAACAGAGGTGTGGCCAGCAGGTTGAGGGAGGTGATTGTCCCCCTCCTCTCTGTCCTTGTGAAGTCCCACTTGGAGTACTGTATCCAGGGGTGGGGCCCCCAGTGACAAGGATGATCAGAGGGCTGGAGCACCTCTCCTATGAAGACATACTATTGGACATGTTCGGTTTGGAGAAGAGGAGGCTCTGGGAAGACCTTGTTGCAGCCTTTCAGTAGCTAAAGGGGGCTTATAAAAAATGGAGAGTGCCATTTTTTGGAGTGACAGAATATTGTAGAAGAAATGTACAAAATCATCTATTAACAACATTTCACATATATATTTTTTTGGTTTTATATTTCTTGTTGCCATTCCATTGGCCATATTGACTAATTCACTCCTGAATCTTTTCTACGATATCCTAACGAAAGTTAGTGTTGAACCTACTTACAGAATATACAATTTATTCATATAGTTCTCTTCAGCTCAGTAGAAACTCCTCTTAGATCACATTTGGAATGGAGGGGAAGAAGGGAATGAAAGAAGGAAAAGGAAAGGAAATTTGCTTTTTCATTTCTAAGATATTCATTACCTTTAATAGCACTGGGCTCTAAGAATCTGCTGCTCTTGCCTTCTTACTTCTGTTGTCAGTACTCTCATATGCTCATGTGCAGCAGATTACATTATATTTCTTCCTGACATCTGTTCCATCTCTAAATGACTGCAAATGTGAAGTATTTCTAATATACTGCTGTACAGAAAGACCTTGCAAAGTAAAGTATATGGAGGTAAATATACATGTGTTCAGAGAAAATCACTTACTGTCTTTGATGTCTTACAAATGGAAGAATCAATGAAAATAGTTATTCTTACTACCTGTCTTTCAGTAAAACTGAAAGGTATATCTAGAGGTACACCTGTTGTTCTATACCTCTTAATCTCAAGCTTGTGAAAATTTCCAAATCGGACAAGTTAAAAAAAAAAGTCACTTGCCTTAGTCTGTTATTTAATCAATTGTTTACTTTGTGTTAAAGGATAATACTATTTCAGTAATTCAGTGCAATGATAAACAACAATAAAACAAGGTATAGCTGAATCAGATTATTTGGATATTACTAAGTCTCAGTGGTGTAGCCTGAGATTGAATACTGGCTTCCTCCTTGAAGATCTACATAGTTCTGTGCTAGCAAACTATGAACTGTATCTAAGAAGTGTGAGGGAAGTATCTTGGAAGGCAACACACATACCAAGTGCATAAGATGTGGACACTTCCTACAGGCTTTAGTTTAGTTGGTTCTGAGCCAAGGAGCTGACACAATCACCAAAATATAATTTCTGATCTATCAGTGCTTCTTCATAAGGTCTCTTCAGGACTGTACTGCAAGTAAAATGGAGTTCCAGAATCACTCTGATCTGAATAATAACTTCTGCACAAGAAATAATCATGTATGTGTAGAAAATAGGGTCATGTTTTCTCTACCTCAATTTCTAACATATTTGCAAATAAACAGTAGAAAGAATGTAGCTCAAAATAGCCTTTTTTTAGTAGCAGTTTCTTCTGTGGTACATTAGTGTATCAACTTCCAAATACAGAGCTATAATTCTCAAAACATTCATTTTCCTCAAGAGCAAGATATCCCAGATTTACAAAAATACAGCCACAACAGTAAGACCAATGATCATATTCTGACAAGCAAACTGAACCAAAAATATACTGTGAGCATTTGCACTGTGTAATGAATAATTCACTTATCTTTCACCTGTGGAATTGTAGAGAAGGGGAATTCATGTTTCAAGATGAATTAAGTTTGTGTACTTGACTCATCAGTGAAAAAAATGTTCATTTGCAAAATAAACATAATCAGTTTTTTGTTTGTTTGTTTGTTTGTTTTTCACCAGAGATAAAATTAATTGATGTATTTCACAAGTAAATGAAGTAAATCAGGAAAAATAAGAGAATATATACAGCTCAATAACAGTAGAAAAAATAAACGATAATTAAAAAAATACACACCTGAGAATTTTCATATAATATTATTCATGTTATTAACATCCATACTGAAAGTTTTCTAAAGGCTGTCCTTTAACACATTTTGAACAGTTTATTATTTCTAATTGCTCAATCTAAATTTTCAGACATTCAGTCGGAGAAAAAAAATGTTTTTCCATTTGTCAGAATTAAATTAGATTCTACAATACATTTTTAGCTCTATCAAATATTTTTCAATACATTTACTTTGTTAATGGGTTTGGTGATCTTTGGAACAATTTTCATTAGAAATGTGTGGGAAAAAAAAATCACGAGCATTTGACTAAGTGCTTGGAAACTTGGAAAAATCTGATTAAATTTCTGTCTTGAGTAGGCTTCTGAAACCATTGCTCTGTTTTCTATCATCTTCCTTGGACAGCACAAGCACCAAATATCTTTAACCACCAGTCCTCATGATTCTGCATTGTCAGTGTAGTATATTCACTATTTAACCTTAGTCCCCATGGCTGCAACACTATGTAAGAGTACTCTAAGAGATCTTTCCTGTAAGAATTCTTATCTAGGATGCACTATAAATATACATCTAAGAGCATCCTTAAATATTATATAAATATCTCAGGCTCAAAGAGATGTTGTAGAAGAGATTCAGGCCTTTGCGGCAGCATGCCTCAAACTATCATGAAACTATCATGAAATAAGGGGATTTAGAAAGGACTGCTCATATCTGCAAGAACATAGTCTGGCATTTTGGTGACCGTTCAAAACCCCAGGCAACTCAGAGAAAGCAAAGCAAAGCAAAACAAAAATTAAGCTAAAAGCTATATTAAAAATTATGAGAAGAAACATTATGAATGAGGGTAGTGAGGCACCATAACAATGAGATAAGCACTGAAACTGGTGTTATGTCCTTTGTTGCATGTCAGTCAGTCTCTAAAAGAGCTAGAACTAGATTTGAGCAATGAGGATCTAAGTCACTTTGCCTGAGATGGCTTAAGGAATGGAGATCATCCACACAGCTGGATCAAAAAAACAAAGGACACACATCCACTTTCTCCTTTTTTAACATAATATATTTAGATTCAGAGCAATCATTCTTTGCCTGAACAACTGTTTCCTGTTCAGGCTTTGTGCACCCAATATAGAATCACAGAGGTATTTTGGTCAGAAAAAGACTATATTATCAAGTCCAACCATACAGCTAACAATACATGTCCACTGCTAAACCATGCCCCTAAGTGCGACATCCATATGCCTCTTAGATAAATCAAGGGATAGCAACTTCACCGCCTCCTTGGTCAATCTGTTAAAAAAAATGAGTCCTGATATCATTTAATCCTGATATCATGATAATTTAAACCATCCCTGGTGCAACTTGTGCCCATTCCCTTGCACCCTGTCACTTACCAGAGAGAATAGACTGACATCCTCCCTGCTATAACCTCCTTTTGAGTAGTTACAGAGGGGACAGATATATAGTATTTACTCCCTCTCTCCCAGAAATACAGGCTTTGAAAATTGACACTGTTATAGTTGTACCTAAAACTATTTTTCTATTTTATTTAGTGTTTTGCACTGCAAAATTATAAATGGTGCTAGGAGCAGAACCCAGGATTCCTTTCTTCCAGGTGAAAGCATGTGTCAGGGAGTTAGAACACAGCAATACTTGCTTGCTTGCTCTTTCTTTTCAGCTTCATTAATTTCATGCTTATATCTGCACAGTTATAACAGGATAAATAGAGAATGTGTGTAGTTAGATTAACATCTGTTTTTACAATTGGAGTATTGTTCTAGAAAGCAAAAAAGTAATTATTTTTTTTTGTTTTGTTTTTAAGTTGAGGACAAAATATTTTTCACACCCATGAAATTATGCAAGAACAGAACAATTCATCTTCTCCTGTATTTCTGAATGAAAGCAACTATTAGTAGTATTGCCTGCATGAAACTTATTTTTTTAATATGCCTGATCAGTCGAGTTGGTGAGGAGAGATAAGTCAAGGTTTCAGCAGTGACCCTGTTTTATGCAGTTTTTGCCTAGTTATTTTCTACTCTTGAACTTCCCAATCAAGAGGATGAGTTCATTCCTTCTGGGGCAGTATGATGACCCAGACTGGATAATTCATATGGATTTAAAAAAATGCATGGAGGGCTACGTTTGCTTGTTTGTTATCTGATTTAGTTTTAACCCAGAACAAATCCCAGGCTGGTTCATCATTTACAAATATATTGACAGTGCTGAGAGCATATCACAGATTTCGGAATGGACAGTGAGGAAAAGTAGGAGGATTTAAGCAAGCTTTGCTGCTGAAAGAAATAATTAACCAAGCATGCCCTCAGACCCAGCTTAGATGGTATTTAGATAGTTTTGGCCTTCACCAAACTTCTTATGTTTCAAAATGTAGAAAAGATATTGTATATTATCTATATTTAAGTTGAAGTTGATGCAAGTAACTTAAAATTAAATAGAGCTTTTTGCTAAGAGAAAAAAATTCAATATATTGTATTAACATGTATGTTGATGGAAATGTGAAATAAATGGACTATTTCACAGTCAACAAAGATGAGTTCCTAAAGGAAATCAATAGTTTTTAATATGAAAGAGTAAACAAACATGTTCCCGTACTTCTCAGTGCAAACCTGAGGGGACACCATAAATTAATTTAATTTGGAGTTTATTATGCTAACAAATTAAAACTATGCATTTCCTTCACGTCACTAAGTCATTTTACTCTTACTCAAGTAAAAATAACTGTCATGACAGCTTTGAAACTTATATTTTTTTGTTATTTTTGTCATGTCTCTGTCTTTATAATTATCTATCTCTCTAAAGATAATTTTTTAGCGTTCTGAGAAAGACCAAAAAGTAAGGCACCATTGTGAAGATTGTCCCCAAGTGAGATTTGGATCCACATTCACATGATATCTAAGCTCAACATCAATTACCTCTTTCTATAATCCATTCATATTGTGATTTAATATTAGAAAGAAACGAATTACTTCAATAGATGAAAAGTTTAGCAGCTTCAGAAGATACTTTGAGGCAAGCGTTTAGTGACTGCAGAATGGCAAACCAGTATAATCCATAATTTTTTTTTGTTTTTGTTTTTCTTCCAAGTTTATTTATTTTTAAACAGTTCCCTCTGGGCTGCAATATTGTGCTCAGAACAGTAGCTTATGGCTATATATAAACACTTGTAGCAACTCACATAAAATTCATTAAAATAAAAGGAAACAAATCTTGATGAATTCATGACTTTAAAAAGACAAATAATTATAAGAAATAAGAGTTGTTAAATGGTTCTGACAAAAAAAAAAAAAAAAAAAAAAAAGATTTTTCATCTAACTTTGGCAGGACTAGAAGTACTTTCTTGTTTTCTTCTTGTCCCTTTTTAAGGTGCTGTAGTCCCCCTGCTTTGGAATAAATTTACAGTTGTTAGAAGTGAAAGTGAAACTATAATAAGAAAATTTATCTTAATCTGTGCTCCTTTTCAATTTAAAAGAATCCATTTATTACATGTAATGTAATGTTTTCATGTTTCAAGATTCTGGACTTTATGCAATGTACCATTTATTAATTAAAATAGTCATAAGTCTTTATGAATATGCCTTTCAGAGATGCTCAGTAGGAGTCTGTTTTAGAACAAAGAGATTTTGTAACTTTTGTAGCAGAGGTAACAGTATTTAATCTGTCATTATATATTCATGAAGTAATAGACTTTCTTCTGCCAACCTAATTTCTTCAGACAAGAGCAATTCATAAGAAAGGCATATTATCAGTAGCTTAACACCTGCTGCTCCATGTATATTATTCCTTAGTGTCTTCTTAGTGATATATAACAATGTTATTTTATTTCGTTAAAGCTACACAAACTGTTTTGTTAACGACAAAATAAAGCAAGCTTTATACAACTGCCTTTTCCATTTGCTGACTGCATGAAAGAGAAATATTATAGCAAATAACCTTATGTGCATGTGTCTATAATTTTAGCACCTGCTCTTGAATTATTGTGTGTATTTCACAAACACACAACTGAACAGATTTTCAAATAAGGATTCCATTTTTACTTGGGCCTCAGATCTTACAAAAAGTTTTAAAGAGTTTTTTGAGACTTATCCTTCTTAAAAAGTAATGCCTTGAAAATTATATAACCACAAACATTTCTATGAACAAAAACAAAAGAATCCAATCTTTCAAACTATACAAATAAAACACACGTTGATAGAAATTGGGCTTTATGTTTAAAGTAGAAAAACTTGTAACTTTAGAATGACCACAGTTATTTTACTATTTATATGCAAAATTACATATATGTATATATATGTATGCACACACACACCAAAGATAAAGAAATCTAAAACGCATTGTTACGTTTGTATCTGTATATATTTCTGAAGAACAAGCATTCTGTTGTTTATTCTCATTTTTTTTTTCTCTGAAAGCTCTGAGATTTATCATCTTTCCTAAATTGCAAATCTGAACATGGATTTTCATACTCACCTCACTTCAAAGCAAAAACAAAACAAAACAAAACAAACAAACAAACAAAAAATTAATATCTTTACGAGCAAAAAGAAAGAAAAAAAATGTCCCAGTGGGTATGAATCCTTCTATACTACAGACTGGTTGCAAAGTCAACACACATATGGACGAGTTTCTAACCAAAATCTTCTGCTCAACCAATCTTGTTCTTAAAAGTAGTGACAGACAACAGTAAACCAGAACAGAAGATGAGAGATATCAATATATTTCCTTATTTTGGAATGGAAAAAAATTCTCTCTCTCTTCCTTTTTATTTATTTATTTTTTAACTACCAGTATTGAGAGAGATTTAACATATATAATTTTTTCTGGGCACTAATTACATGCATATGAGACATTCATTTGCTTACTTTTTCTGTATGTAACACTAAGAATGTTATTTGCAGTTTGAAAAATCTATTGAACTGTTGCTTGACTTCTACTTAAAGGAATTTGATTTTCACTTTTTTTTTTCTTTTTTATTTTTTTCATTAAACTGCTTAACTTTTCAGCTTGCTACCGAATCTCAAACAAAAGACAATGTTTACCATCAAATCATACAAATTCAATAAATTACATACAGGTTCAACTGGAGGAGGCTAACAAATGTTGCAATTATGCTTGCCACCCCATAAATAAAGCATTACATTTTAAGACAGTTACAGCACAAGTAAGAGATCAACCTGGAAATTTTCATTGTGGCCAAAGTTTTAAAACCTGATCACCTAAAATCAGAGGTAATTAGCTGCTGTTCTATACAAAACACTCAAACAAAAAAATGTTAACAGTCCAGTTTTCATAGGTGCCAGATATCCTCAATGTCTGGCAAAATAAAAAACAAATAAAAAATGTTTTACACCATGAATATTTGGTTCACAACTATGTAACTAGTTTCCTTTCTCTAGTACTCTTATTCAAAACATGTGGAATTGAGAACAGAGTTCAACACCCAGTTATGGAACCAAGTCTACAATACTCTGAACTAAGATCACCCTTAGAATATTGAGATATTGAGGAACTTAATGCTTGTTGTTACTTGTTTATTTTTCCCTTTTCAAAATAACTTTCAGTAGGCCCCATCTACAAAGAATTAATGAAATTTTGAATTCATTTGAAATCTGCTTGGCTTTATGAAAACTCAGGGGTTTATTGGAGGCATTTGCATTAAGACATTAGGGGTTCATCATTTTCCTAAGATCTTTGAAATTACAATCTATTTTTGTATACACATCATTCAGCTAGGATATTTTCTTCAAGAAAACTGCTTTAGATTTTTTTTTTTAAACATAAGGTACAATGTTACATATCAACCTGTCTTCATCAAAAAGTGCTAATCAAATCCCTCATGATACCTAGCTTAGTTTTCTGATGCAGAGTATTTGTACCATCCTATTAAAACAAATATTTTAAAATATTTTTTTATAAATTGCTTGGAAAACAAAACAAAACAAACAAACAAACAACAAAAAAAAATAACCACCCTTCCCCCCCCCCCAAAAAAAAAAAGCGAACAAAAAATACTTTATTTTATGTTGTGTTTATGCTTATGTGTATCCTTAAGTACTTAATTAAGAGAATACTTTTTGGGTTGTGGAGGAGAAAAAGCTTTTGGAGAAAAAAAAAAAAAAAGATGAAGCTGCTAGAAATAACATTTTAACTTTTGGCAGAACAAAATGATTTATATGAATATTATTATTTTTTTAAGAAGTCTTTGAGCCACTAAAGCAATTCCATTGCAAACTCATATATATATTTTAATTCCATTTTTATTTAAAGGGTTCCAAATATATATATATATATATATATATATACATAAATATGAATATTAAAATACTTTAGACTGATTAAAATATTTTAATATCACCAGGCTCTTCATATCAGCTGATTCTGGAACTGCCTTTGCCATAAGGACATAAGGACTCATTAAGACAATTGAAGAAAAACAAAGTAGACTTTTCTTCCATAGGGTTTATATTCCAAATCCCTGTTGAGGGTTTATATTCCAAATCCCTGCAAATCCCTGTTGTTTAGCAATTCCTTCTTCTTCTTTTTTTTTTTTTTATTTTTTATTTTTTTCTTTTTCCCTATGCTGAAGTATCTGATTCCCATGACAACTCATGATAAAAACAAAAACAACTATCTAAAGGCTTGTTATTTGCAGCTTTGTAAACTTTCCCTTAAGCTGCTGAGGCAGCATTTTCCAGAGAGTCTGTAACAGTATTTCCCTTGCTGTTCTTTTGCTGTTTTTTGTGTGCTAATTCTTTTGGCCTTGCAGCTGCAAACTCCAATAGTGCTGTAATGATGGGTAACTACCAGTGGCAGGAGAATTACACATCTTCCCCACCTCTCTTTAGCTCTTTATTTGTAGTTTTTTATGTTAGAGAAAACCATAGACAGGGTACAAGAAAACAACAGTCATGTAACTACTTGACAATTGTTATTCAAAAGTTTATGTGAAGAGATGCTCAACAACCATTCTGCAACACTTGTCCCTGCTTGTATACTCCAGCAAGGACCATCACCATCAGAAACAAGTACAGCCAATGAGGACTGGAGTGGGATGTTGGGCCTGATCAAAAGCGCTAGTAGAAAGCATGGTGACTAGTAGAAAGCATTGTGACAGCACCTCTCTCTCCTTCTCTACCCCGCCCCCCCACCCTTTTATCCCACTCCTCCATTTCTCTCCCTCCTCTCTACCTCCCTCTCTCCCAACCCCCCCTTCTCCTATATTTTTCCTCAAAGGAACTTCTGCTGTTGGAGTCCATGTATGCCATAAGCTAGATACCTCCAACAATTTATTTGTGTATATGTAAACCTGCTTCAGCACTCTCCATGCCACTCTGATATTCAGAAAGTCCTTCATTTTTCTTCCTATTTTCTTATCAAATTTAAAGGTGGTGTCAACAAGCACTATTCATCTTCACGACACCAAGTTAGGATACTGGAACGGCCTGTCTTGAAGAAACCACTTGTAGTTTTTATGTAACCTCAATACAACACACAGGAAGAGACATGACTGTATGAGTATAAGCAACAATAAAAAAGTGCTGAGAAGGAAAAGTTATTAGTTCAGTGAGTACATTGTGTAACATTTTATTGCATAACATGGTAATGCTTTAAACGGCAGAAGTGCTACTAACTTCAAAAAAACACATTAAGGAAAATGATAGAAATATAAATTCAGAAGGAGCAGAGACAAATTCAGTCATTGGGAGTGAAGAAGAATAGGGTAACAAGGAAGATGATACTCAGCTACAAAGACTAGAAAAGATAAGAAGCACCAAAATTAACACAAGCATACTTTACATGTATTCTATAGCTGAATTTATTAAGAAAAAGAATCAGGGATGGATGTAAGATTAAAGACAGAGGAGGAGGAGCTGTTTTGTAAAAAAAGAAAGAGAGAAGGTATGTTATGAAAACCTTTGGAGTAAGGCAGAGAAGAGGAAGGAAGGAGAGTTTTATGAGAGAGATGAAAGCCAGAAAGAGCTAAGGATTATTTAACACAGAAGTTCTTTCCTGGGAGTGAATTAATTATTTTTTTTTTTCTTTTGTAACTGTATTTCTGAATTTGTAATCAAGACTTTGCCCTTCCATTTTATTCATATTAAACCTCTTAATTTAAACTTGTACAGTGCTTAACAGAAATTTCTCAAGCAGTCAAGAAGCTTTTTTTTGGTGAAAGAATTCTAAATTAGATGAATTAGAAGAGACACACTGACATGACTGCAGCTCAAGAGAAACATAAAAATTCCAGAGTCTGGCAAATATTAACAACTCACCTACAGCAAGTCCAGAAAATTCAATGAAGTAAGTTTCACCAAAATTGAGGAAGAAGCATAAGCGACTTGAGCCTTTTCCATTTCCAAAAAGTGAAGGGAGAAAAAGGGTTATAGACAACACTACAGACTGCCACGCTCAATGTCAAACAGTGGCTTAACTGTCAGAATAGCAAGAAATTTTAGTTTCTTGACTTAGACCTCCGTGTCTTATTTCATATTTCTGACCATTCAAAGTCCTACTAATATTGAATGACGATATTTAGGAGGGGTGTGCAGCTACAACCTGTAAGCACTGTTCCAATCAATATCTAATTCTAAATATATACTGGAAGAGCAAACATAGTCATTGGCACTATTTCATAATTCAGATTCTTGTTTAAGAGTGAGAAAGCAACAGAGTTTCATTCCAGAGTCTCACTGATAGAGTTATATACATATATATCAATAACCAATGACCAGCACAATATTAAGGGCCAGACAAGGGATGCAAAAGTCTATGTTACATGTAGACAGGTAGGTATAAGAGGAGGAACAGGTGGAATCAAGATGTGCACCCTCATTTCTGGAAAACAGCACATGAGAATGCAGTTTCCTAGAGCCAGTCCAGAAAATGACCACTATTTTATCAGATAATCTGCCTAGCCAGATTGAATTTCCCTCAGCTCAGACATGTATGAGCAGAGAACAGGGAGGTCCTTCTGCTTACGGACAGCCCTACAAATACATGTAGTTACTGCAATACAAATACATGTAGTTACTGCAATACAACCAGCAAGATTTCATCTAAAGCACTAGGTTTTCCATCAGTAATGGTCTGTGCATCTCTAGTACTGTTGATAGGACTATAGCAATTTGCATCAGTTCCAATTGAATTCCTGATATGTTACCCATAACTGTCCCAAATTCAGTAAGGAAATGGTATAGTTCCTTCCTCTTTTTTTTTTTTTTTTTTTTTTTAAATACTTTACCATGAAACTGGAATGCCACGTTAGAGAAAGAAATTGTGACATGTATTGACCTACATCTTCCTTTTCACACACTGAGCACCAAGAACATTTTCAAAAAACAGCATTTTGTAGAGATTAGAAATGCTTTTATGACCATAAAGATAATTGCAGGCATAGCTTTGGTATAGCATGTTGCAGAGAGGCTGCTGTGATACAGTATCATAGCTGGAATGGATTAAACAGGGCCATCAGAGTAAAAAGAAAAAAAATAATGTGAATACTATATGAAAATCTTTACAGAGATAGAAAAGAGCAGAAAGACTAAGAGTACACAAGGTGCTACTATATCAAGGACTTCATTATCTAAGTATTAAGGAACTTCTGCTCCAAAGTCTTATGCTCTGCAGCAAAAGGAACTGTTAAAATACCCAGGTATATCACAAGGAAGTGAGAGAAGGGATAGAAATGAGATCACCACTCTGTCTGAAACTTCAAATATTTCCACAAAGCAGAATCACAGAAGTTCCAAGAGACAAAGGCAAATGGAGAACTGCAAAATATTGTGCTCTGCAGCAAGAGAAAAATATTAAAATATTTTGGCCCTTCCATTTTAAATGCAGATAATAATGAGACAGAAAATTAGGACTGTGGATGTGTGAAGTTAGCAAAGATCCATTATTATAGAAAGAAGCAATATGCACAGCTAAAATTAAATGATCCAACCATCAGAATGATAGACCCTGGAATCTGGAGTCTACATGATTCATAGCTTCACTCTGATTAATTCTACATATTTAGAGGACACCAGATGCATTTAAAACAAAACAAAACAAAAACAAAACAAACAAACTAACAAAAACATATCCAAACTGACACTACTCTCCCCCTTACACTTTTGAATTTTTGTGTCACTCCTATGGAATGCCAGTAATTGTTACCTGTGTCCTGAATACAGATCATTCTCCTACTTGCATTTTTCAGTTGTACCTTGAGTTTTCTCTGATTCTTTCTGAGACTTTGCTTTAATGATTTCCAAACATTTGTAACACCTGTAATAAATGGCTCAGTCTTCAAAATAGGACTATAATCAAAGTTTACAATTTATTAAAGGAATAGAGGTAAGCAAACAGCGCTGGGTGCACCGGGAGTCTCTGCTCCACCAAGACACACACTGGTTACATCAAGCAGCTGATTTTTATGCTCCTTGGCTGATACATATTCATTACTACTTCTAAAAAAAACAGGGTTATTATAATTAGTTTCTGGAATTCAAACCCTCCTACTGGAGCATGTGTATCAGTCTCCAGTGGTCCCTCTGGGGGTCTCTCGTGCTGAAGGCTCACAGTCTTCCTCCCTCTTGTCCTTCTTCTTTGTCCAACTTGGCTGTATGTCAGAGACTTGTGCAACGTCCCATGCAAGCTTTGTCTTTTAATTGTTCTTCAGCTCTCCCCGTCTCCTTAGTCTCCTGGCCAGATATCAGAGACTTGCATAGTGTCCCATGCAATAGTCATAATAGTTAGCAGTTATTCTGAAACCCCCCAGATATCAGAGACTTCAAGGAAAAGCCTACAAATACATTTCCCTTCAAGCCCTCTATTGACATGAATTGCTAAAACATTCCTTTGCAAAATACAAGAATTATATACATTAACCACTCTGTTTTTCTTAGACTTGTGGTTATACAAGGGTATGTAAGACAGGTCACATTCATCATACCATGCGGCCCTAGCATTGTTCCATACTGACACGAATCAGATGAACATATCTCACACACCTAATGTACTGAACTGTGCAGTTGTTCCTTTGAGCAGATAACTCAGTAAGTTTTCTTTCTCTCACATCCCTCCTGCACATCCCAAATGCTATTTCAGCATAACATACCTCTTCTATCATTCAGCCTTTTACACCTAGAGGGAGGACCCTGCATACATTCTCCCCACTCCTGGGACTTTGGCTACTGGGGAGCCAAACAAGCAAGAACAGCTGGTGACTGGGGAGAGACTCTTAGATGTTGTGGGTCAGCCACAGCTAGGGCTGACTGCTCTCCTCCCTGCTCTGGGGAGCCATTTTTAGCTCAGGTCCATTGGGGCCCATTTTTACCTTGAGCCCAACTGAACTACAACTTCCTCTGCCTTGCAGCCATGTGCCTGCTAAGCTGGGCCCATCTGTGGGCTGGTGCCCTAGCCTGGCCTTGGACCTACCTTGTCAACATGGACTATTCAACTGAGCTGGGCTCCCAGAATCCTGTCCTGTTCCCTCTCTCAGGATGGCGTCCAGATAGTAAAGTCCCTGCTCTCTGATAACTCAGTTGCTTTAGTGAAATCTATTTAATTCTTCAGATTTAATCAACCTCAGAGTGCTCCTGAAATATAATTTCTACAACTTTTTTTTTTCTCTAACTATGGAAAAAAAATGCCTCCCATTGAGTCATATGAATTATTATTTTATTTATTTTATATATATATTTTTTGAATTTATATGCTGATAATGCCCAAAGGATCTAAGATGTCTGCAATAATGTATGAAAGAATATATTTGGGAATCTGCTTAACTTTTAACATATAGAAGTTGGCTAACTAAACTATTAGTACAAAATGAATTTTGGCTGAGGGGAGATTCCCACTTATCTTTCTTGACTACATGAAAATCATGTACACAAATATCTAGAATCAGAGATACCGCTGTATTTTTTTCCCCAATGCAGTCAGTGATGGTTTCAGAATGTCTTAAAAATACATAAAGTATTTTTCTATCAGTCATTTAGCTCACCTGTTATTGCAAATGAACAATTTTTTGTTTGTTAATTTGTTTTTCCATGAAATGAAGTTCTGTTGCCTACAGATTAAATGGCCAAAGAATACTGACAATTATATATCTCTTTACATAGTCAGGACATCCTTATAAAAACTGCCATAAAAACTAAGGAGAGACATAGTTCAGCAACTAAAATTACTGTCCAGTGTAGCAGTCATGCTTAGAACACACTATTTGCAAGACAGACAAACGTTACTGCTGCACCCATCAGTTGAAGGACAGGTATACATAACTTGTTATCCTTAGCATGGCTGCAGATGTTTGAAATTAAATATGAGGATGCATAAGGCTTCCAGGAGAGACATAAAACTCTCAAAATTTAAGAGCGATATTCAGGAATGTAGTCAGCACATATAAATCAGTTTTGATCATTACCAACCACATTTTGAAATTATCCTAGAGGTAAGTACGCATATGCTGTTGCAGAATCCAATTTTCTTCAATTTTTTTCCACATTTTTCTTAGGAACAAAAATCAAATATATGAGGTTTACTACAGGGCTTAAATACTGTTAGAAAAGGGTTAACTGCTCTGTCCTGCTCTGTGTCATGTGATCTACAAGGAAAGAGTTAACTCTTCTTCCTGGAAGCCAGGAACTGATCACTTTGAGAGGCCTAAACAGAGGCCTAAGCGCTTTTGTGGGATGTGTTATGAAAAACAGATTATGTGCCAAAATACCAAATGTCCTGTTCTGAGGTAACTTCGATTGTGGAGATGAGCAAGGTCTCAAGGTGACACAACAAAGGAAAAGACCTTTTTAGGTCTTTTTAGCCTTAGGCCTGCGCCTGTCCCATGCTGGAAACTTCACCACGTATGGTAATGAGCAAAGATGAGTTAGGACAAATTAAATGATATAATTTGGCATGTTTGCACAGCATTTTCTTGCAAATTAAATAATAAGCTACTGCAAATTTTAGGGGTGTTGGTGGGGTGCCTTCTCCCTCTCAATTCCCTAATGGAGAGGAAGTGGGTCTCATGATCATGACTAAGCTCTAGTAGAACTTTGTAAATCTACTTGGATCCTGATTCCTCCTCATGGTACAAGTCAGTTTTCTGACTGTAGCTGGAAGGAATTTGATATTAAAGACAAAAAAGTGTGGTTTATAAATCTTTATCAAGACATAATATTTGTTGCCTTACTGAGGTAACAAACCAAAACTTTTTCTGTAAAAACTTACCATTGCCTGCACTTGTTTTGGAATACCATCACCAACAATCTTTCATTACCAAAACAGCAACTGTAATAACGGTAATACTTCCTGTATAGCAAACCTATGACACCTTTAGACAGAAAATAAGAAGGTTATTATTAAAAGCTTTTTATCTCTAGGAAGATTACACTAATTTTGTCATTTTAATTTAGAAGTTATCTTTCATTACTTTTTCTCTCTTTTTTTTTTTTTTTTTTTAATTCATTGTTTTTACCTATTCTTTCAGCACTAGCTGTTATTGTGATTTTTCCATGGTCCTGAAGAAAAAAAATAACTAAACACACAATATATTTTTTAATTCATGTTAAATATTATAAATCTATTTATACTATACTACATACAGCCTTTCTGATCATTACATGCAGCAAGTACCATGAAAATGTCAGTTTATGGAATCCATCTGGCAACCAGAGCACTCAGATAAGCAAGGCAAAAAACAATATAAGTAAATATCTCTCTAGAATTACTTCCTTCCCTCCCCCTTTCCCCAAATTATCTTTTTTTTTTTCTTCTCCTTCTTCATAGACAGCTGATTAACTGTCTCATTGCATGTACTGCAGACAATAGTCATTTGACATCTTCACACCTTAAAGTCTAATCAGCTTTGGGTTATTATAACCCCTGATGTATTCTGCACAATAGATAAAATATTCTAAAAATGCAAACTCAAAAACATTTTGCTGTGTAATTACAACAGCTGTAATGAATAAAGACAAATGATTAGAAAAAGAGAAACAGGATCTCATCCACAACAAGATGGTTCCTAGGGAATATTAGCAATTTAAGAAGAAAGAAAAGAATGCACTTGAATTCCTATCCACTGAACACAATATAGAATTATGCATTCTATTTACTCAGTATGATTTTCTTTGTCTAAAATACTGCTTAGAATGCATTATACAGGATTCCTTTGAAAACTAACACCAGAAAGCACAACCAAAGCACAACCATTTTAGCAGAGTCCATACTATCAATCTGAATCTAAATTGAGAAAAATATATTAAAAGAACTACAAAACAAAAAATCTGACATCATCCTTGTTATTGGGAAATTAAGAAATAATACATCATTTAAAATATATAGAGGTAAATTCTTTATAATTTATATGAAAAAAATGAGTTTGAATAATCCGATTTTAAGATTGCACTTAAGATCCAATCTTAAGATTGGGGGATTTTATCAGGACTGGCTAGAAAGTAAGTGCCATAATGGCACTTAAAAGAACTTTGAAATCATAAAATCATAGAATCATTTAGGTTGGAAAAGACCCTCACTATCATGAAATCCAACCATCAATGTGATCCACTGGATCCCATCACTAAAGTATGTCCCTTCATACCACATCCACACATCTCCAGGTATGGTAGGGAACAATTAAAATATTCTTTTAGGCTTGTAATAAATAAATGAGGGCTGCTCATCTGCCTTTGGGAAATTGAGATAAAAATCACTTATGTATCTGGCTGAGAGTAAAATTGATTGTTTCAGGAGGACATTTCCTAGTTTATAGAAACAAGAGTACAACAGAGTTAGTTTCTATAAGCCAGTGATTAAAGACTGAATTAATATTGGTTAGTTGAGTGCCAACTGCCTGGGAAGTGGAAAGCCATATCCAGCTCTTTGTTTTAAATAAAAAAATAATAAAAAAAAAAATAAGGGGAGGGGGGGGAAGAGAGGTTTTAAGGGTTCTTCACTTTTCTTTTTTTTTTTTTTTTTTTTTTTTTTTTTTTTTTTTTAGGGGTGGAAGGGGGAAGTGGAAGGGTCATAAGCATATTGAGTCTATTAAGAAAAAATAAAAAAGGGTTGTGTCCTTGTATGGCGGTTTTACTCTGCTGGCAGCTGAGCTCAACAACTATTCTTTCACACACACACACACCATTCTCAAAGGGAAAGGGAGAGAAAATACGATGAAAAGGACTCAGGGGTTGAGATAAGGACAGGGAGATCACTCAACAATTATTGTAATGAGTAAAACAGACTTGACATAGGGAGATTAATGAGATTTATTACCTATTACTAACAAGGTAGAGCAGTAAGAAACAAACAAACAACAACAACAACAAAGTAAAAACACCTTCCCCCCATCTGCCATCCATCTTCTACGCCCTCCACCTCAGGGGAACAGGGGAACAGGGAATGGGGGCTGCGGTCAGTTCCTGACGCTTCATCTCCGCTGCTCCTTCACGGTCACTCTATTCCCCTGCTCCACATGGGGTTTCTCCCATGGGATGCCATCCTTCCTGAACTGATGCTGTGTGGGTTTCCAACAGGCAGCAGCTCTTCAAGAACTGCTCCAACATGGCTCTGTACCATGGCGTCCATCCCTCAAGTGCAAACTTCTCCAGCACGGGTCCCCCACGGGCAGCAGCTCCCCCCAGACTCCCTACTTCTGCGTGGGCTCCTCTCCATGGGCTGCAGCTCCAGCCTGGGGCCTGCTCCTGGGGGGGCTCTCCATGGGCCGCAGCCTCCTCCAGGCCACATCCACCTGCTCCACCGGGGGCTCCTCCATGGGCTGCAGCGTGGAGATCTGCTCCATGGGCTGCAGGGGGACAGCCTGCTCCACCAGGGGCCTCTCCACAGGCCACAGGGGGACTTTCAAAGCACAGAACTGCTTTGTGCCTGGAGCACCTGTTGTCCTCCTTCTGCATTGACTTTCCTGTCTGCAGGGCTGGTTCTCACTCCTCTCTCTCTGCTGTTGTGCATTAGTTTATTTCCCTTTCTTAAATATGCATTTCCAGAGATGCAAACAATACCACTTATTGGCTTGGCTTTGGGCAGCTGTGGTTCCTTTTTGGATTCAGCAGTCCCTTACATGTCATGGGGCAGCTTCTGGACTCTTCACACAGAGGCCACCCCTTCAGCTACCCACTACTAAAACCTTGCCGCATAAACCCAATAAAACTTCAAAAAGTGAGATTTTTTCAGAAAAGTCTCTGCCTCATGGCTTTAATTCCTGTGAGAAACACTCCGTAGCCAATGACTTAGGCTCAAGCGAGAATCTCAGCGAAGTAGTAATTTATTCACGATTGCAATAGCGGGCACCCCACAAGCAAGAGAGCGCGCCTACTAGTTCCAAAACACAGTTTATATACTTTTTGATGACAGGACCCTCCCCTGTTTCCCCACTGAGTGGGTAATCCAGGTTCACAATCCATCTGATTCTTCAGAAACAATGCATGGCCTTCAGTTGCTGGCCTGTTAAATTTCAAATTTCTTTTGACAGTTTTACTGCTTGAAGTGGTAATGTTTCTTCATTTATCTGACTTGACACCGTGATTTTCACCTAATTGTCCTAAGGAGTCTGGTGGTCTGCATTTTGCAAGGTTGTCTGTTAAGCTTTCTTAGCACTGTAAGCATATCTCAATACCACATTCCTTCCCTCTAAACAATGTAACTCTGCAAAAACAACAGTTCTATTCCCACATTCCTCACCACAGAATCTGCAAGTAGAAACCCTGGACTCAGCTGAGCCTGCTGAAAGTACTCTGTTACTATGCCTGTCCTTAAATATTTAGCAGCAGCATATGAAGCAGAAAATTATCAGCAATCAATACATTTTTATATTTGTTGGCAGAATGTAACAACCATGTGGTCTTAGAAAATAATATAGCCCACATATTATTCAGTTATTTCAGAGAAGAACTAGACATCTGAAATTTGATCTTTAAAAATCACCTGAAGGTTAGGAGCAGTTTTTGCAATGTCCACTCTCTCCATAAGGGAATACATATATATAAGCTGTACATGTGAACATTTTAGAGAAAGCAAAAATAGGCTGACAACTGAGGGAAGATCTTAAAAAGGGGATGATTTTATCTGTTAACCAAAATGAAAAGAATTAACAATTTTAACAAAAGAGAAGTCTGTTAAAAATTACATTTGACCACATAATAAAATAGTTTACATGTTATATATGAAATGAGAATGCACAAACTCTTCCTTTTCACAATGAAGGAGTAGAAACCAAGAATTTTAGGTATAACAGTTTTACCTACATTAATAATCTTTCAATGTCTGAAGAATTTGGATCTAGACTAATAATGATTACTGTTAAGTTTTCAATTATACTAACAAGAATTTTTAGCTTTACACATCTATATAATACATATATATATTCTTGGCTTACATGTCTGTGTACATATATCTGCCTATACATATGCTATGTTTTCTTTTTGCCCATAAACAAGATTTCGACTGTAATAAAATAAACAAGTTCATTTGCAATTAGATACTGCTGAAGTACAATTAAAAATGCATACCAGCTGGAGACATCAGTTGCTTTGATTTTCATTAGTGTCTGGTAGAAAAGAACTTTCTTATTTGCCTTAGCTTTATAATCTGCACAGTCCACACGCAGTAGTCTGTTTACAGCCAAGTAGTTATGTGGTGCATAGTGAAAAACATTTTCCTTTAATTATTTTTCTTGTAACAATGAAGAGTTTTAAGCACGGACTTGGACCTGCTCAATACTTTCTATGCAAAAATTTAACAAACAAGTCACAAGATGGGTACAGGCTGCCAAGAGAGTGTCAAACTAACAATGGCAATGTTGGTTAGTAAGACAGAAAATGATTATAGGTATATTTAGAAGAGTTAGGAAACATTTGATGTATTCTGGATAGGTGCATAACGACATAATAATTTTTCACTCTTAGGGAAAAGAATGTTTTACGATCCTAAATACAAGCAGCTTGAGAGCCGAAATGCTTCTCTGTGCAAGGTTATGCAGTCAAAACTGTGTAAGTGAGGTTACAGAAAAAGAGAGGTACCATTTAAAAACAGTTTCAGTAAAGAGAGGTCCAAGTTGAAGATGATGCTTTGATTATTGACTGGATTATTAGACAGTTTGGTGCTTTTTTCCACAGTGATGGAGAAAGAAGAGAAGCTTCAGAACACAGAAATTATTTCTAAACATTACATTCTAAACATGTAGTTTTGGCTATTGAAGAATAGCTTTGGCTACATTTACACTTCTCCGATTCAAGGACTCATCACAGAGTTCCACATTCTGTTCTGTTTTACTGTGAAGGGAGTAGGGCATCTTGTATACTGTATTTTAAATATATTTTGATGTATTCAACGATATGGTACTGAGTCCTTATTTTGTTTGCAACATTCAAGAAGCATCAGATATTGTTTGTTAATTGTTTGTCAAGAAGAATCAGATATTGATTTCAAGAAATAGCTGAAAACAATAATAATTATATTTCAATAAATAACTGAAAACTGTAAATGCTTTCACCTTTGGTTTATTTATGTCATAAAAAGGAGTATGAACATAAAGTATTAGAGAGCAAATACTCTTACAATTTCCCTAATAAGTAAATCCCAAAGTATAGGTAACCCCATTAAACTTTTAGTATCCCATAATCTGATCATTTATAAAAGAATAGCTCTTATACATTTTTATACAATCATTGAATGGTTTGGGTTGGAAGAGACCTTAACGATCATCTAGTTCTGACCCCCCTGCCATGGGTACCAGACTGGATTACCCAAAGCCCAAACCAACCTAGCCTTGAACACTTCCAGGGATGGGACAGCCACAGCTTCTCTGGTCAACCTGTTCCAGTGCCTCACCACCCCAGAGTGAAGAATTACTTCATAATGTTGAATCTAAACCTCTTTTACATCCTCCTTAAAGTCATTACTTCTTGTCCTATCACAACACGCCTGAGTAAGAGTCCCTCCCCACCTTTCCTGTTGGGTCCCTTTAAGTACAGGAAGGCTACTCTGAGGTCCTCTAGGAGTCATCCCTTCTCCAAGCTGTAAAATCTCAACTCCTACAGCCTTTTTTCATGAGAGCTATATTACAACTCTCTCATCGTTCTTGAGGCCCTCCTCTGGACTCTCTCTAATACGTCCACATCTTTCTTATGCTGGGGGCTCCAGAGCTGAATGTAGTTCTCCAGGTAGGGTCTCACGAGGGCGGAGAATTATTCTATACTTTATTTCAAAGATGGAAAAAAACACTCGAGTTTATTTATCTTGCTTAATATATCTGTAAACTTCAAAGTAAAGGATTAAGTTAGGCTCTGTATTATGTTAAAATTAATTTATATGAAATATACCTAGAAATGAATGTTTCATTCATTCAAAAAAAGTCAGTTATGACAACATAAATTATTGCTTGTGTCAGATACCCTATCTATTCATTCTGCAGTCTAACACTTTAACGGGAAGTTCACTTACTCATTCATGTTTCTATCTAACATTGAAGTCCATCATAGGAACCTTAAGAGGTTACTTCTTTCCTTTTAAAGATGTTAAATGTGACCTACAACTATAGTTACATGAGATCACAGATATAAAACCTTTAACAAGCCAGAGCAAAGTTTGAAAAGGAAGCTTTTTCATGAGAGGAGGGAAAAAAAAAAAAAAAAGAGGAAAAAAATTAGCATGAATACTGTCCATTTGGAAAGAGGTACAAAACTCATGTATTTGATTTCTTTTCTAATGGTTTATTTCCGACAAGCACATACAACTCTGAAACTGATCCACTCACTCAGATACAAAATGAAAAATCCTATAAACCAGTTCTACACATTTGTATAGGCTAGAAAAGAACAAAGAAGTAGTATAACAAAGGTTAGAAAAAGTCTGTTGGGGAAAATTCTTACAAGGATTTCCAGCTTGCCCTTTACAAGAATATTGCATACCATTTTTTCCGCTATTTTATATTCCTGGGAATGTATATGCATGTACACATACAATAGTAAAGAATACAGCTTTGCTTATTTACACCAATAATTTTTTTTTTCTCCTTGTTGTAATTATGATTAATCTAGGAAGAATTCTATTTACATTGGAAAGAAAATTCAAGGAATAATGAAAATGCTGTGTTACTTTTATACAAGCCTTAAAGATAATCTAGCAAATCTTCTCCAATCTTCTCCTAATCTATATCACAACCATTCCCAAACAGCAGATATGAAGGATGAAAATAAACAGAACATAAAGGACGGGAGAGTTGAAAGAATAAAAGTCAGGACCAGAAAGAGAATGAGGAAAATCCAGATAAGTCCGTTCCGTAAGTAGAATTTCTTTTAAATGCTTTTGTGTTCTGTTACATTCAAATAATTCAAATCATTCAAGAGGGAGTTAAAAGGATGATTTTGTACAGGGAGCCTTACAAAACTAAAAGAACTTAATACTTGAGAATTTCACTGTAGTAAATAAGGATTAAACCTGAAAGACTTAGAGATGGAAAGCAGAAAATACAGAAGAATACAGAGTTTTTGAAAGTCAATAAAAGAACAGATATACCAATAATTTGGTGGGTAAAATAAGAACTAAACATAGAGAAAAAAAGATTACAAATCCAGCCATGTGCCTGCAGCTACATCAAGAATTAATACAATACTCCTTCAGTGAAAGAATTAACTACAGTTCTTAGAATAAATGAATTTGAAACATGCTCTAAAGAACCTCATGAACCTGTGGAAGGCTTAGTAGGAATGCAGGGAGAACACTTTTTAATGAACAATTTCTGTGGCCTTAGAACTACATGATTGAGACCTGATACTCTACTATTATTCAGGGAAAACTAGTTATATTTCACTTTTTCTCTTTGAAACCTTTACCTGTGAGGCAACCAGTAATGAGAAATCTTAACAATAAAACTGTTTTATATCACTGAGGGGGAGGTGAGCTAGATCAGAAACCTAAAGACTCAGACTCTTAGTAAAGCTTTCAAGTCAAAAACAAGCAGCATGCTAGTACTAAGACTCAACAAATTTACTATTACAAGTTCCTTGTGATACAAAGTGGGCAATCCAACTAGGGTAAGCACGTCTAGAAGTCAAGAGGAATAAGAGCAGAAAACACTGGCTATTGTTAGTGACTAGTGTCAAGTAGAAAAGAAGTTTTTGATATATATTTTTTTCCCTTATGGAATTCAATACTATTCAATGCAACTTAGATAAGCACTACCAGCTGGAAGCTAATTACATTCAGCTGAACCTAATTATTCAAAACCCCTTAATTAGAGGGGAAGCTATTGCTGTTAAGGAGACATCAGTGTATTGGGATGAAAAGAAGGTAAAATATTTTAAAGCTATATATGTGTTACCCTGTATTTGTTATATATTGTTTTTGTTATACATTGTTTCTATTCCTTCTGCTTCTGAAAGTACTGCTAAAACTATTCTATGTTCATTATTTCTCTACAGGGGGAGAAAAATAAAATAATTACAGAAATCATAGGATTTCCTTACGTATTCAGATTTAGCCACAACTGAACTAGTAATTTTAAATTGGGATGTTAAGAGCAGCCTCCTCATCTACTGGTTCTGGTAATCCCTCTTGGAATCCCATTGGCACTATGCCTGAGGGCCAGGAGTCTCTGCCCAGGCTGAGGGATGCAGCTGCCACAACCCCCTTTTCCCCTGCAATATTTGCATGAGGAACTGGGAGTGAAAGAGTGAGGTTAAGCCTGAAAAAAAAATAAGGGTAGGAGAAAGCATTGTTTTAATTTGCCTTCGTTTCTCACTAGGCAAGCCTTTTTTTAATTGGCAGTAAACTAATTTCCCCCAAGTGGAGTCTTTGTCAGCTGTGATGGTAATTGTTAATCAGTCTCCCCGTCCTTGGCTTTACCTGTGAGCTTTTTCTGGCTAATTTTCTCTCTTTGTCCTGTTGAAGAGGGGCTATGAGACAATGGCTGGGTGGATCTCTGGCAGCCAGCCAAGGCAATCCACCATAGTCACTAAGACACTCAAGAACTGCAGAAGTGTTTGTCTAATTTCTACCCACCCTCAGAGACTGTTACAGGTGAAATTATATGCTTTACTCATAATAGGGAAGCAGCAATACATGTATTGATATAATGTAATAGTCTAACAAAAATTAGTTGTAATTAAGACAACAACTTAGTCAGATTTGAGATGGCAAATTACTCTTGATTATTTACTGTATAGAGTACAAGGTAAGTCAGATGTGTCAGGAAGACCCTTCTTTTCAGTCACAAGGTTCAGAGTGGACCCTCCTTGTTTTCCAAACTCCTGAACAGAAGAGGTAATGGTGTGGCTGAATCCACTTCTAGTCCCAGACTTGGTCAGTGGTTCATAGCTAAGGGTTATATGTACACAGTCAAAGATATAATTTTAGTGAGTCTCTCAAATTTTAGCAAGCTATTAATTACTTTTTAAGGATGTATTGCATCAAGGTATCTCTCATAAGGAGTAAGGAATTTCTGCAGCAGTTTTGACCTTAAGAGGTGTCCCGACACAAGAGGAAATCCTGCTGTGCAACCAGCTGCTGTGCAGAAGAGCTCACAGGGCTCTTAGCCCATTGGCTCACTATTGGGTAAGATAATGGACTAATAGTCATTTGTTGTTGTTGTTTTTGTGTGTCTGTGCTCCATTGGCCATCAGCTGCTGAACAAGATGTCTGTCAGTTTCTCCAGCACCCAGCTTGAGCCAATACTGTCGTCGCTATTTGGCTGAGCAAGGCCTTGCCTGCAACGGCCAGTGTTTGAACAAGGCAAAGGCCAGACCAAAGGTGAGAAGTGTGTTTGTAGGGGGAAATACCTTCACAGAGGTTTTCAAGATCAAACAGGTTAAAATTCTATGCAACCTTCTCTGACTTCGTAGTTGAGATTTAAACAGCAGGTTTTACCTGGGATCTTCTTTCAGTCCCTCCCAACTAGAATTGTTCCCTAACTCTATGATAATTCATATGTTTTCTGTTCAAAGCAAGATTATAGTCAGGAGACTTTAATAACAAGAGCCAGACTCAACCAAATTTTAACAAATACTCTGAAATCATCCAGTCACCTGTTCTGGAAAAATTAGAAATATCTCAAAAATTTGACTGGAGATACAATGTTATAAAGGAATGTTTAAATCTTAGAATTGAGTTTCAATCAGAGTTAGAGATCATCTGCTTAATATTCTAAAAATGTGTCAAAAATAGATTTGTAACAGAAAAATATGACTGGAGTGGCTCATCGTGTCAGCTTGCCAATATGATGATTATAATAAGTATTACCTAGAAGGAAGAATGTAAAGACCCAAATGTATGACAAGCCACAGAACATCTGCATACCCTCTAACAAATATAAGGCTTTTAATGTCATTGGTGGTCTGCTTAGGTGTTTGCAGAGACTGTCAGTTTCCAAAGCCCGTTTGTGAAAGATAGCTCTAATAAATGATGAAGCACAGCAAGAGTCCTCAGATATTTGCTACTCTTAGCAGTGAGGAAAATGCTTCTTGATCTTAGGTCGGAGGATTTTAAGGAGTTAATTCTCTACACTGTGCAGTTGCACATTATTTTTGAAGTCACATAAAACGGTCTTCAATGACCCTTCCCAGTTAATATGTAAAGCTCTAGTATATCATGTTCTGAGTCCTCTTTACCATTGTTTGTGCATTGTGCATTGTTTGTACTGTGTGTCAATCCTTACCATATTAGTGTTCCCATATTCTTCTGATGCCAAAAAATAGAGGGTTATGTTTTTAGAATCATTTTATATAAAAACTTACTCTCTAAGAACCTGATTTCAGTACAGAGCTGTGTTCAAAATAATATCAGGAGATCCAACAAATGTGATCTTATGCCTGATTTTATTTAGGCCTCATAATTATTTGTCATGTCTGGAAACTGTAGCTTACTTGAATTTGTAATGCCAATTTCACAGTTCAGTAAAAAAGGATATGCAAATCCTGGTAATAAAAGGAGCAGTAGAAAATTGCCATGTCCTCCTAGCCTGTTAAAATCTTCTGGAATAAAAGGGGAGGTGTAATTCAATACAAACTGTGCAAAGAACAAAGGTTTTATCTTAAATTGGTCTGAAAAAAAAAAAAAGTAATGATTAATGACAACAGTAATCTATGAGACCTTTATTATCAGAAATTCATAAAATAAGAAAAGGTAATTTAATTACTAATTGTCATATTTTTTGATTGAAATTATTTTTCTGAAGACTATTAATTAAAACTAAAAGTAAACTTTCATTGAGACTTCTTTGAATTGCCAAGAGCAACTGCAAGGAGCTGAATCCTTCAGCAGCCAGGTGTATCTGGACCACATATGCACTCTATCAAGCATACCCTTTTTACAGATCTAAGTTAACTGAGGAACAACTTTACTTGAGGAGCAGAGCCAGGCCTAGAAAACAAAACAAAAAACAAAACAAAACAACAAACAAACAAAACAACAACAACAAAAAAGTGTTAAAGTCAGTTAAATTCTATTTATTTATTTATTTATTATTCCAATACCATACATTCTGAATATACTCAGTAATGCCAACAACATTCAGAGGCTGAATACTTCAGGGAGGACAGTGGAGCTACTTTTAGCATTACCTTGAAGATCTGTCCTCACCACAGCAGACAAGAGTGATACATGGTTCATCACATTGTCGTCTTGGACAGATTATGAATGTCCATAGTACTTTCTTTTGTTGCAAAATTTAAAAATGAGGGAGTTAAATATGTTCAACCTAGTATAGATAGTTATGTATCTCTATATATAGTTATGTATATATATATAGAGAGAGAGAGAGATAGTTATGTCTGGTAATGTCCCATGAATGTTGGTCAAGAGTATCTAAACTGAAAAAAATCAACATTACGTGGGTGGGAGAGAGAAGGAGAAAGAGGGTACAATAAAAATAGTCTCCTCTTCAAGATTTTTTACATTTTGTGTGGTTTTATAAAATAGATCTTTCTTACCCTCCCCCCAACCTTCTTGAGATAAAAACAGTTTACCAATGTTAAGATTACTTATTTTTTCTTACATTGTTGAGAACACATAAAATAAAATGCATGGTACTTGCTAGAAGAACGTCATTCAACTGTGTTATCAATCAGTTGTTTCAGTGTGACAGTTAATAACTGTCCATAAAATTAAATTAAGTAAATATAGGCATGAAATAAGAAGATTCCTATAAATATGTAAGTTATCTCAAAACTTAAAAATATCTAAGGCACAGGATTTTTCAATATAATGAAGGATTTCTGTTAGTGCGCCTGCAGTTTAAATGAACTAGCTTTCATCAAGAGTGTCAAACATTATCTGTTACCCAGATCTGAATTATTCACTGCATCGTGTTTGCTATTCTGTGATTCTCCTCTGAGAATATATATGTCAGTCTACTCTCATAGCCAGGAACACCACTTAGTCAGCAGCATAGCTGAGTGATTGCATAGAACCACAAATTTTAATAATGGATTATACAAGTTAACTTGTTCTTAATATTAGCATAAAAATAATTCCTCTAAATCTCCAAATGCATTTCTAAAAACTTTTGAAAGGTCCATGAGAAAGCTGTCAGCATAAAAGCCAATATTTATTTATTTATTCAATTATTTTTATTGAGAAAAAGTTAAACTAGAGAGAAAATAGAAGAGATCAAGCCTATTGCTACAAGGCTCTACAATTTTTTTCATGTGGTGACTTTGTACAGAACATTTACCCCGGAGGTTTTACTGGAGCCCAGTTTTGAGCAGAAAACATCTGCATTTTCAGTTCTTAATGGTATAGTGCCAATTCACATAGAAACAACCCCTTAAACTCCTCCAGATCTTATTGCCTTCTTTAAGCTTTCCTCTTCATCATATCATTCTTGTACATGTTGATGACTTAATGAGTGTTTAAATGACCGTCATTGCATATACAAAATAAATGTTCAGCCAAATACTACCAATTGTGTCCTTCATGTTCTCAATAGTATCATTGTATCTGCTTTGCTACTGAATTAAAAAGTATCTGGAGTTTAAAAAAAAAAAAAAAAGGCCAATTGTAATAGCTACTTTGATATTAAAAAAAAAAAAAAGTGTTTAGTATTCCGCAGTTATACTATCACCTTCCCAAAACACCACATTATTTCAGTAACCTCCAGGCTGGCTAAATAAAGTTTACTCTAGGTCCTGGCTTTTAATGAATTCCCTGGACATCCTTCAAGACTTATTGAATATATTGAAATGCATGCCTTACCTACAAACGTAAATACTTTACAATAAAGTGGAATTCCTCCTCTTAAATGATAGGAAGGAAATTAATTAAGATCATTTTACAATTTTTTCAGTGCACTGCTCCATTTTTCTGCCAGCTTCACTGTGATATTAAAGATCAAAACAACGGAACTGTGCACTTGGGAATACAGATAATCTTTTTTAATGAAGGAGTCATGCCTGAGGTGAAAAAAAAAAACAAACCTCTACATTAAAACAGGAATTTCAACTCATATTTTCATAAATATTTGAGTGAAGAAAAATCTTGATATAAAGCAAAATATTTTTTCAGTGGAATATTTAAATCTTTATAATGCATAATGAAATGCAACAATAGTTTCATACCGTATACTTCATGAATATTGCCTTGAGATCTTGAAATTTGGAAATATTTATTGAAATTAATGTCTAGAACTAGGAGCTAGTGATCTTACCCTGATATTTAAGCGCTTTCCATAAAAGCTGTTTATGTCTACAATGTGCAAGAAGTCTCAGGGAAAATAGTAGATGCCATTTTTAGCTGCTAGATATGAAGCATATATATTTATAATTCTGAGTGTTTGTTTTTTTTCCTGTCTATTAATATTCCCTATGTCAGTGACCATCAAAAGGTTTGAAAACCTGCCAGAATAATGGAGGTGATCAAACTGAAATTAGATTTCTGGATATGTAGATATGAATTATTAATAATGTCAAAAACAATGATCAGTGCTGTCACATCTGGGCTCTCAATACAAATTACATTGAACCAATATGTACAATGCCTAATATCGCAGGCAGCCTTTTCATTGTCTGCAAGGAATATGTAAGGCTTTTCTCCTCATATTCGATTTTCATTTGGTAGTATCTTATGATATTAGGATCTCTTGCTACAAGTGATTAGCAATAATCCAAATCTAGCTTGTTAAAGATGTATGATATAATGTTAAATTCTATTTTGTTGCCAAATGCCCCAAACAGAATATGTTGAGCACCACTGGCTGGAAGGAATATAAACTGTGGCACACACTATTTTCTTATGATGTAACCAAGGTTACTGAGAAAGAACCTGTGCTGAGGTTACTCTTACAAAGTGAAAGTATCTGCAGCTACTTCTGCACTTCCTCCTAGCACAGCTTCTCTGAGGGATTTCTGCTAGTTACTCTCATTCTCATCTCTCTTGCATATAGATAACTTTGTGACTTCACTCAAATGGATGGCCGAACTAGACACAACCTCTCCCACTCCCCCTCCTCAGTGAGGTGGGTTGCGGGGGGTGGTGGTGGTGAGAAACTATGTTGGGAAAGAAGAAAGCCTGCAGGTTGAGATAAGGATAATTTAATTAAAGAGAAAAGAAAGAGGGGAAAAATGGAAGCAAAGAAAGAGAGAAAAACAATCATTCTCTACTTCCCATCAATGAGCCACATTCAGCCACATCTTGGGAATCAAGGCAGCAATATGCATATTGATTGTTTTGGAAGACAGACTTTTTCATAAGAAGAGTCTTTTCCTTCTCCTTTCCCAGCTTTTCTTGCTGAGTATGATACCATATGATAAGGAATATCACTTTGGCCAGTTTAGGTCAGCTGCCTTGGTGATGTCCCCTCTCCATTTCTTACTCCTTCCCCACCCCTACTGGCTGAGGGAGTAGGGGGTGGGGTTGGGGAGAGTCTTGTTGTTGCACTAGGTCTGCTCAATAACACCAAAATATTGGTGTGATATCAGTGCTGTTCTAGGTACAAGTGCAAAGCACAACACTCTATGGGCTGCTGTGGGGAAATTTAATATCCCAGCCAGACCCAGTACAAACCTGCATAGATCGGTCTCTTAGTTGTGCTATCAGACTTTGCAGGGTAGATGTTTTAGTGTAGTTTCTTATTATGTAAAAATTTGATTTACCTATGTTCATGAAAATCTACAATCTACAGTATTCAGTCAAGTACTTTGACACAAGCCTATGGAGGGAAGAAAAGTCAATAACTGCATGTCTATATGTATGAGTGTTGAGGTCTAAGATAAAAGTGAAAGGGAAAATCTACTGGTATGTTAAGTTACACAACATTTTTACTCTTTCAGAACAACACTTATTAACATAAGCAACTTCCAATCCATCAGCAAAACTTATTGACGTATTGAAGGTAGAATTTGAGAGCATGTCTCTGATGTTTCATTAAAATAGTGGGGGATTAATTTTCAAAATACTTGGTTTTTTTTTGGACTTGAGTGAAATGGAAATCCTGCATAAACAGGATTTTCCATCCATTGGAAAATCATTCCAATCTTGATTATGCTCAAAAAAATCAGATTCAAAGAGTGTATCTAAAATACGTTTACAATGAACAGGAGTATTATTAATTCATTCATCAATTTTCATATGAAAAAACTTCTGGAACTGCATCTTGGTCAGCCAAGACTTTGAACAATTTTACTGAATACAGTGAAAAATTTGGAACTTGAGATAAGCCTTTGAGTTGTTATCAAATGTTGTCGATGTCTTTCAGCTGTTTGTGTTTAAACAAAGCATGTCAACCAGTTGGTACATAGGTTGAAGATATTTGACTCACTGAAGATCCAGGTGATTGATTGGGCCTGACCTCCTGACAGATGTTTTTCTCTCATCTGCAAGAACACAAGAAAGATAAGACAACACAACATATTTGTTTTGCTGAAATTTCCTAGGAATTATACAATTAGGAAAACACTGATAGCTATGCCTCTGTCTATGAAGAGAATATGTATGAAACATGACTTCTCAAAGCTGCAGATGACTGAAATCCTCAGGAAATATACTTATTATTATTGTTAAAGTGTTATTTAGAGCTCCATGGATAGATAAGTACAAGAGAACAAAGCCCTGAGGACAGATTCTAGGCTAACATAAATTAGTATAATTCCATTGTCCTTAATATAATTAGGTCAGTTTACACCCGTCAAGGATCTGCACAGTGTTACGTTAACATTAACTGATGATGTTACTTCAACAAGTGTAATAAGAACTGTTCATACTGCTTTAGAGTTAAATTTTCTTCTTGTACACTAACATGTTTCCAGTGATTTTAGGAAATAATAATTTTTTATTCTAATTGCCAGACTTGTTTAATCCTGGAGCATTTGTTACTATAGCTGCATGTATTTTTAGTATAATATTGAAGCTGAGGGGCATAATTTAATTACATCATCGCATGCTAGGTCAGTGTCTTTTTCCTTTAGGGTAATGGTATTTTCATAACTAATTTATGCTAGCAACTGTGAAGCTGCATATATTTTGAAGATTAACTGTTTTGTAAGTAAATTTCTTAAATTCTGAGAGAAAGTAAAAAAAGCTGTTAAATTATAAATCATTAATTTGGTTTATTTCTTTGTGTCCACAGGGGTCATATAATCTCTTATCAATTGTGTTACAGATCACCATGGGAGTACTGTCTTTGGACAGTAGACTATCGCACGAGAGATTTTTCGTATTGCTATAGAAGAAGAGAAGAACAGATGGCTGTATTTTAAAAGTGGACAGACATAGAAACAATAGGTAATACCACTTTAAAAACTGAGAGGTGAGGAGGAAGCTAATAATTTTAGTTAGATTTGCAGACTTAAAGTTTCCTGCTGCACCTATTTCCTAAGTGATCCAGGGGTCACAACAGTAGTTTCAGCATGTGAACAACATTGGGGTGGCTGTGAAATTCTAAACTTATTTTATACTCTGAAGTTATCAAATGGAGTTCTAATGTTTACTGCATTTTGTGTAAATGATTGTTTATTGCCTGTGGCTTTCAATCTTTGGAATGGTATAGAGAACAATTGAAGTGTAATCTGTTTTTGAAAATGTTAGCAACTGAGTTAGGATTCAGAATATATCCTATACTCAACTGACTATACCCGTTGAGAAATAATGGGTTATAAACACTTTGTCAGTGTAAATAATAATAATAAAAAATAATCAAAAGCAATTATTGTGTTGTGCAGTTAAAAATATCATATAACCTTTCTTGAAGTTGTACTATATTTCCATACATAAAACACTGAGGAATTCAAATGTGATACACCTTACATTCCTAAGCATCTTCTCTTTCAAAACCTTTTTTTTTTTTTTCCAAACTACATGCTGTGCAATTCCTCCAGTATTTCTGTACTCTCAGAAGAATGCACAGAGAAAATACATAGATCAAAAAGGGGGCACACAGCTCTCCAGAGAGCAATTAGTGATCATTTACATAGTCTCTACAATCCAAATGTGAAATAAAAGACATGTATACCGACTGATGGTTGAATTCAGCTTTATCAAAAAGTTAGGAAAATACAATTTATCAGAAGAGAGAAGGTCAGTATGAGTAGTTCCACTTTTGAGGACATCACTTCTAATATTCTATGTTTATCCTATGTATATCTGCATTTCAGGTGTATACATGTATTTTTCAACACTTATTAATGAAAACAGAGACATTTTCACCTGTATCTGTTTTCAACCTTTCCACTTCCTTGTTGTGGTTAAGTATTTTAGGATGAAATTTACAGATATCTTTTCAAAATTCATAGCAAAAATTCAGAATGATAAGCAGATTATTCTAAGAATAGACCTTCCCCTTTTACTAGTTAGCTAATTATATTTATCTTTGTGGAACATTTCCCAGATTTCCCTTTATCAAGGAACAAGATTCCCTTCCCTTCCCTTCCCTTCCCTTCCCTTCCCTTCCCTTCCCTTCCCTTCCCTTCCCTTCCCTTCCCTTCCCTGCCCTGCCCTGCCCTGCCCTGCCCTGCCCTGCCCTGCCCTGCCCTGCCCTGCCCTGCCCTGCCCTGCCCTGCCCTGCCCTGCCCTGCCCTGCCCTGCCCTGCCCTGCCCTGCCCTGTCCTCCCCTCCCCTCCCCTCCCCTCCCCTCCCCTTCCCCTTCCCCCTTCCCCCTTTCCCCTTTCCCCTTCCCCCTTCCCCCTTTCCTTCCCCCTTCCCTCTTTCCCCTTCCCCCTTCCCCCTTCCCCCTTTCCTTCCCCCTTCCCTTCCCCCTTCTCTTTTCTTTGTCCTGTCTAAGTATGTTCAGCCTTCCTCAGTTCCACATGTGGATGTGGTTTAGTGTCTTATTATTCTGACACTAATTTTTCAGAATTTTTATTTCATCTTCCTCAGTCTAATCACCATCCTCCTCATCCCACTATAATTGTCCTCATAATTACATAATTCATAATTTTAAAAACTGAAACTGCCAGTTTTCATTTGGAAGAAAATTCCAATTTTACTGTAGATGTCTGGATCATTGACTATTATATAACTAGTGACTTGACTACAGATGCTCAGTGTTTACATTTCCTGAACAAGATCCAATTAAAAGCTTACCATCTGTCATAAATCTTTGTCTCCATACAGCTTTTAATGTAAGTGACATTATTATTCAAACCTTAGCCCATTTTTCATTCACCATTATCAAATGATATAGACATTCCTCTACTAAGAATTTTTCAAAACCTCCAAGAGTTTGTTTCTTTGTTTTATGGGGGGTTATTTGGCTATAGCCAGAACCTCAAAAATTCTCAGAAAAATTATTGTGGAATATAGCTCATTTACATTCAAGCAACATTGACAATCCCATTTTAGATTTGGCAGGTCTGGGGGCCAATGAGAATTTCCTAGGAAAATCATAGAATCATAGAATATCCTGAGTTGGAAGGGACCCAACTTCCCCTCTCAGCCTCCTCTTCTCCAGGCTGAACAGGCCCAGTGACCTTAGTTGCTCCTCATATGTCTTCCCCTCTAGGCCCTTCACCATCCTCGTCACCCTCCTCTGGACACTCTCCAACAGTTTAATATCCTTTTTGTACTGTGGTGCCCAGAACTACACACAGTACTCAAGGTGAGACCACATCAGCGAGAGTAGAGTGGGACAATCACCTCCCTCGACCAACTAGCAACGCCGTGCTTGATGCATCCCAGGATATGGTTGGTCCTCCTGACCGCCTGCGCACACTGCTGGCTCATATTCAACTTGCTGTCAACCACAACCCCCAGATCCCTCTCTGCAGGGCTGCTCTCCAGCGTCCTGTCGCCCAGTCTGTATGTATTGCTAGGGTTGCCCTCTCCTAGGTGCAGGACCTGGCACTTGCTCTTGTTAAACTTCATTTGCTTGATCGCCCAGCTCTCCAATCTGTCCAGATCCCTCTGCAAGGCCTTTCCACCCTCAACAGAGTCCACAACTCCTCCAAGTTTGGTGTCATTGGCAAATTTGCTCAAAACACCTTCTAGTCCTACATCCAAATCATTGATAAAGACATTGAAGAGGACTGGCCCTAAAATGGAGCCTTGAGGGACCCCACTAGTGACCATTCGCCAGCCAGATGTGGCCCCATTTACCACAACACTTTGAGCTCTGCCTGTCAGCCAATTGCTCACCCATTGTATGGACATTTTGACACAGTTTCTATGGGAAACTGTGTCAAATACCTTGCTGAAGTCCAAAAAGATCACATCAGCTGGTTTCCTTTGATCGACTAGACAGGTGATCTTGTCATAAAAGGAAATCAAATTTTTTAAGCAGGACCTACCCCTCATGAACCCACGTTTGCTGGGATCAATGACAACATTGTCCCCCAGGTGCACTTCAATAACTTCAAAAATCAACTTCTCCATAATTTTACCAGGCACTGACGTGAGGCTGACAGGCCTGTAATTGCTAGGGTCTTCTTTTTTACCCTTCTTGAAAATTGGCACAACATTTGACAGCTTCCAGTCTACTGGGACCTCTCCAGATTCCCAAGATCATTGAAAAATAATTGAGAGAGGTACTGCGATGACGTCAGCCAGCTCTGAAAGCACACTGGGATGAATCCCATCCGGACCCATAGGTATGGATTCAGGCAGAGCAGCAAATTCCGCACACGTTCAGGGTCGGTTGGGAGTTTGTCATTCCCACTGTCATGGTCCTCCAACTCAGGACACCCTGGATCCTGAAACCCATCATCAGAGTTGAAGACAGAGGCAAAGAAGGCATTAAATGTCTCTGGCATGCCTATGTCATTGTCTGTGAGGAGACCTTCCCCATCAAGTAGCAGACCTATGTTTTCTTTGGTCCTCCTTTTTCTGTTCACATATCTAAAAAAACTTTTTTGTTGTCTCCCACAGACATGGCCAGCTTCAACTCTAGTTGGGCTTGGGCTACACAAATTTTCTCCCTATAAACCTGAACTGCATCCCTGTATTCCTTCCTTGTAGTCTGACCCTCCTTCCAGCAGCCGTACACTTTCTTTTTTCACCTTAGCTCCAGTAGAAGATCCCTGGTCAGCCAGGCTGGCCTTCTGCCCCGCCTGCCTGACTTTTGATATTTTGGAATTGCCTGATCTTGTGCTTTTAGGAGGCAGTGCTTAAAGACTGACCAGCACTGATGGACACCAATACGCCAATACTGAATGGATTTCTGACAATTTCAGAAAATGTTAATAAATTAAAAATCTTTGGATTTGGAAATATGAAAAATACTTTATAAATATTTTTCATACACAAAGAATGCTTGGAGCCACAGAAGCTATTAACATATATATTTATTAAACCTGGAAAAATAAGTACACACCCCTCTTCTCCACCCACTTTCCACAAAAGTGCAATGGGACATTATTATTATTATTATTGCTGTTGTTGTTGTTGTTGTGATTATTATTATTAGTATTACTACTATTACTATCACTATCACTATTACTATTATTAATGAGAGCAATTCAATTGATTTGCATTTGAAGTTCTGGTAATTTTACATTGTTAGAAAATTAATTATGCTTATATAGTAGCTTATACTGAGGCAAGCAGCCTTTTAAAGTATATTTAGTAAAGCCTGTTGGTGTAGAAATAGACAGGTTATTTTTCAAGATTATCTATTCAGTACACCACGTCTGACTTCAGCCACTCCTCACTATTCACAGCTTCTGAAGGTACTGCATGCAGAATCTCTCTTTTATTTTCTTTTTTTTTTTATTATTTTTTAATAAAAATGAAAATAATAATTTTATAATTGTTCTCTTTGAGGTAGAATCTTGGAATGAAGTAATTTTTGCCTTTGTTTACTAAATTTGATGGCAAAGCTTTCTGTGGCTTCCTCAAACCAAAATATTATTCAAACTGACATATGCCTTATTTCAGTATTTTTCCTTGTAGCAGAAATATATAGTATTCCTCTGGTCTTGGCAATTTAATTGTCAGAAATCCATTTTCTTAGCCTGTGTAGCTGTAGTTTTATTTCCCCTAAATACATGTACATCTTTTTAGTATGCTGTTAGGATAGCCTAGTAGTATCATTCATAATATTTGTAAACATTAAGAAAGTTTAATTCTCAAGGTAATCTCCAATGTAGTGGGATTTGCATGAGGCACTAAATAACTTCTATATAGTTGTTTATATATTTTCAAGTATATGTGTATATATGTGTATAGTATATATTTTTTAGAAATTTAATATTCGATTGGAATAAATTTGCCCCTGTTTTATACACACTATCCTAAACATTAAAATATTAAAACTGACCTAATTTTTTTGAGTTGTAGGCAGAAATCTTCAATGGTCAGAAAAAAAAGTGTATACTTTTATACAAAATTTATTATTAAAAATTTTGTATGACATTTAACATAAAAATGTATTTTTATATTTCAATCTAAAGAACAAAAATCTTGAACTATGAATATTTGAATTGCCTTGTTCACTGGGTATTCAACTTTCCGATTTAAAACCTCATTTTGATTTCCACTTTTCAATGAGTAAGAGGGAAAGGACTCTGTGCAAGGGAATAGCTAGATAACAGTACACTGCTGAAAGCAAAACATAGAGACAAAAAGATTATGACAATATATTTTTGGTACATAGCCTTTTTCTTAGAGTTAAGGGCTAGAATGGCATGATAGATCTTTAATCCCTAAATCTGACAAAGAATTTCTAAGCTTCAGAAGAGCAGACAATTGCCTTCTGGCTCTCTCCTGTAATAAGCTAGTCTCCACTGAAGAAGTACTGAGCTACATGACTGAAAATTCTTGGTCTAAAAGTATTGTATTGAACTCTTAGCTTCTGATCCTTCTTCCTCAAAATTTCATATACTTTCTTTAGCTGTGTTTTTCTTTTTTTTTTTCTTTTATTTAACCATGATTAATTAGAAGTATAAAATATGATCCTGAATATATCATATGCCTATCCATTGGGCTATAAAGTTAAAACCTCATTAACTGAATTAATCTTACTAAATAATTTTCATATGCAACATATTATTTTATTCTGACATAGATTGCTTTCACATTTGACTATATTGACTTTGTCATTATAATTTCATTGTCATTCAATGTCATTATAATTACCTAGTCCATATACTTTGTTTACAACAACAAAAATCTTTCTGTTTTTCCAGTTACTTTTTTCTGCTATATAGATGAACTGTCTTGTATAATTTCTATTAGCAGTTGTTTTGAATTACTACAGATAGGTGAAATCTTCCACTGATATCACAGAGTTCCACTTCCACGGAGTTCTCTAGCGGAAACTGTAGATGTGTAATTTCAGTTACTGCACTGATAATGAGAAAAAATGTGAAATTGGAGAGATCAAAAGATCATGAAAGATTTGATTAGTAAAAAAACTATTCCAACATTTACATTTTACGTTAAAATATAGATGATATGAAACAACTCCAAGATACAACCTCCTTTCTAGATGCTATTTTTGAATATTCTTTTTTTTTTTTTTTTTTATAAACTCATAGACATGTCGTTAATGACACAGTCCATATATATAAACCTAATTTTGTAAGTCTTTTCATTTCCATCTATTTGTTCTCAAGTGGTCTGTAGCCAGGTTGATCATATTTATACAATCATCATAACTTAGCTCATCTCCACATTCTCTTTTATACTTCCTTTCATATACACAGTTGTTTTTTGTTTTTGTCTCCGTTTTCATCACTTCTGTATAACATGTTTTTTAACATTTGATAAAATAATATTTGTGATATTGAATGAAAAGAATGGTAGTCCACTGACTGGTGATTGAGGATAACATTGATGAGGAACTAAGTGTATTTGCAATGCTGTAAAATTTCCCAAGACGTGCTGGAAATTTTTCCATTCCATGGGCCTGGAATTATTCCATTCAAGACAACAAATTCTGCAATGTAAAACCATCTTCACTACTTTTTCATACTATAGATGAGGATCAAAAAGTCTGTAAAAAGTCACAGTCCTACAGTTCTCTTTAGTCTTGCTTTATTTGGTCTTGATATTCCCCCCCATCTCCCAATTAGCCTTTTACAGAAATAAATAAATTAAAAACAAAACAAAACAAAAGTATATTAAAAAGCAAGCTGTGGTATAGATAAAGCAAGTTCCATGAATGAACAAAAATGAATGTAACAATAGCTTTCAATAAAGGACAAAAGTACCAGATGGAGAAAACAAACTCTGTTAAAAGCATAGGTACAAAGAAATGTATTGTAGAGTTGAAAATTATGTAGTTCTAGGAATTAAGTGCAGATACAGGAAAGAAATAAAAAGTCACATTTTAAGTCTGACTTTTAAAAATATTACAGAGACACACATTTTCAGTGTTACATCTTAAATTTCTTTCACCATATGTATTTCACCTTGTCAAAAGCTTGGCACCAAGATTTTTTTATTGTTAAAGCCACATCACCTGTCTCAAACATACAGATAATTTATACTCTGTCTAATCTGAGACCTTAAAATCTCACAGACCTCTATAATAACTTTTACTCAGTCATTCAGCAGCTTGCAATTTAAGGACCTTTTCCCTTACTCAGAATTAAAAACGTCAAACACAAGGAAGTGTTAAGTTTTCAGAGTCATTTAGCACTTCAAGACACAACTAGAAGAAGTAGAAAGAATAAAAATAATCCCTGATTTTTTCTTTGAGAAAAGTCATATATTTCAACCTATCTCCATATCAGCATCTGTCAGCATTGCCAAATGGGCTCATGGACTGAATCCTCAAATACAGTTTTCTCTGCATTGCAGATATCACTTTCTTGTACATTGGGACACATCTATCATCATCACAACAGAGAATTAAACTGGACTGAGCACAGTCCTACCACCTTGCTAGTCATCATTGTTCTTCAACTGTGAACATTTGATGAAGACATAGGGTCAAGTGTGTTAGGCTAATAGGAGTGTCCTTAGATCTCCAAACAGATGCAATGAAATATTTAGTTTCTACCTGGACAGTCTGAGACAAAATGAAAGGATGCTGGGAAAATGCTTTTCCAAAACATAAACTCCAGTGAATTTTGGCCTACAGTGAATCTTGCCATCTGGCCCATATGAACATGCAACAGCATGTACCACCTCTCTGTCAGTCCCAGTTTTATATCATATTGTTATTCTGGTTTATTATATCAAATCTGTGGAAAGATTTCATTTGAAATAATAATAATAATAAAAGCCCTTTCTCACATATTGCTCCTACAGACATCTTAATTTCTGGTTGGATAGCATTTTTTTAATTGGTTTTGGAACATAGTCAACGAAGGTCAGTATGATTTTATGGGGTAATATTTTATACTGCACCTTTCTGTGTTTAATGATTGCATGTCCTAAGATTGAAAAGTACTTTGTCATAATTAGCAGCTAGTATCTCTGCCAGAATTTGGAAGTCCATGCACCAGGGAAATAGAGAGATTAATGAAAAAAATAATAAGTAAAAACAAATGCCAGGAAAATACCTCTTAGGAAAAAAGGATGACTTGGAGACTTCAGGAAAGTACATAGATCATCATTTTTCTGCAACTGGATTGAATTAATTTTCTAATTAGAAATCAGAAAAGACTATGTGCAAAACAAATAATTTTGAAAGTGCCATTGTATGATGATGATTAGATTATTAGAAGTACTTAAAATAAATTTTGTTATGCTTGATGACTAACGCTTTTGCAAAATCAGTTCATCATTCATCACCAGGAATGAAAAAAGACTGCAGTGACCACAAGACATTGCTGCATGTCTAGACACCTTTAAACCATGGGAGACAATATTTTCCTTATCTGCATAAGATATCGGGTGGAATTTGGAGGAAAGCAATGAGTTTATCTATGAAATAACATAGTTTTTAAGTTTTCCTCTGGAAATATACACATATGACATAAAGAGAAACATTCACGTCTGAAGCAAATATAGCTTCATTAAGGGCAGATTGTGCCTGACAAGCTGATGGCCTATGATGGGGTTACAGCATTGATGGATAATGGAAGAGCAACTGACATCCTCTACCTGGACTTGTACACTGTCCTGCATGACATTCTTGTCTCTAAATTGGAGAGACAAGGATTTGATGATAAGGAATTGGCTGGATGGTTACACGCAAAGAGTTGTGGTCACTGGCTCAAGGACCAATTGGAGATCAGTGGCAAGTGGTATTTCTCGGGGGTCAGTATTGGGACCATTGTTGCATAACATCTTTGTTGGTGTTACGGACATCGGGATCAAGTGCACCCTCAGCAAGTTTGCTAATAACACCAAGTTGTGTGGTGCAGTCAACATGCTGGAGGGAAGGGATGCCATCCAGACAGGCTCAGGAGGTGGGACCATGCAAAACTCATGACGTTTAACAAGACCAAGTGCGAGGTTCTGCATCTGGGTCAGGGCAATCCAAAGCACAAATTTAGGCTCAGTGGAGAATGGATTTAGAGCAGCCATGGGGAGAAGGCTCTCAGTGTATTGGTTGAAAAGAAGCCCAACATGACTTGACAATGTGCACTGGCAGCCTAGAAAGCCAACCATATTTTGGGCTTCATCAAAAAACATGGCCAGCAGGTTGAGGGAGGTGATTAACTCCCTCTACCCTGCTTTGTGAGACCCCACCTAGGGTGCCATGATCAGATCTGGGACCCCTAATATAAGAAGGATATTTGAGCAAGTCCAGAGGAGGGCTATAAGGAAGATCAGAGGGCTGAAACACCTCTTCGATGAAGACAGGCTGAGAGAGTTTAGCTTAGAGAAGAGAAGATTCCAGGAATTACTTTATAGCAGCCTTCCAGTACCTCAAGAGGGCCTACAAGAAAGCAAGAAAGAGATACTTTGTCAGGGAGTATAGTGAGAGGACAAGGAGTAAAGGTTTTAAACTAAAAGAGGGTAGATTTAAATTAGACACTTGAAAGAAATTCTTTACCATGATGGTGGTGAGGCACAGGAACAAGTTGCCCAGAGAAAGTTGTGGATGCCCCATCACTGGAAATATTTAAGGCAAGGCTGAATAGGGATTTGAGCAACCTGTTTTAGTGGAAGATGTCCTCTATGGCAGGGAGGTTGGAATTAGATGATTCTTCGTGTCCTTTCCAACCCAAAACATTCTATTATTTTGTGATTCAATGATTCTGTGATTCTACTCAACAACTTGGTTTATTTGTGTCAGGGTTGGAAGTATTTATGGAAGCAACCACAAATACAGTGGCAAAAACTCTCTTTTTGCACACTTTGACCTCCTCATGCCACAGTGACACTCGCATAGTAGTTTCTTACCTTTGCTTATATCCCTAATTCTTTAAGAATTACTATTTCTAATACTTACAGAAAAAATATTTATATAACTGATTTTCCTTTCTTATATTAAACATTTTTTTTTCCCAAGATCATCTTAGTTTAGCACTGCAAACTATAGATAAATTTCAATCAGAAAAATATTTAATCAAAAGTATTATACATAGTAAAATTACTAAAAGCCATTAATAAATTACATCAAATACTTCAGGTCTTCTTAAATATTCTGGAATTTTTAATCATAATTAGACACAAGAGAAGAATTTATGACAAGGCTACACCAAGTAAAAATGTTCTAGTTCCAACTAGGGGTACAGTCTTGTATCCTAAATCCAAAATGTCACTATAAATTAGTTACTATTGCAACATAAAATAAAAGATTCTAGCTTCAGGTGAACTATTAAATATGTATCTTCCAACTTTAAAAAAGACATTTAAAAATGAAAAATTTTATGCTCCAACTTTTTCAATTTCTACGTTGCATTAGGTGCCAGAAATGACTTTGAAAATGATAGCCTCTGTGTAAAGCAGAATGTATACAAACTGCTTCATTTTACATCTCAATTGTCTAATCCACCTGCATTAATCAAGTGGAGGTAGTCATCGTGTAGCCAGATAGACACATTCTAGTTGACCTTGCAGATTTGTATTAATAATGGAGTTTGGTTTCCTGAAATTATGTTAATCCTCATTGAGAATTATGCAGGTCACACTGTACAGCATTGCAAGTCTGCATCACATGTTGCAAAGTTCAGGAAAAAGGGAAAACAACATTTCAGATTAAACACTTCTAGGATTTACTAGACTTTCCATTGGCATTTTTTGTCTCATCATTCCTAGAAACAGCACACATTTCTAGTTTATTCCTACTGCATTTCAGAAATAAACACCTTTAGCAAAGTAAGAAATATACACTGGTATTCCACCTGTCAGAATAAATGAGTGGCAGAAATTTCAAGACTCATTCAGTGGCTTACCTGTGTTTATTTCTATTCTGTCTCCCGTTATTTTTGTTATATAAGTGATGAATAAACAATCTTTTCCTCCCTCCCCCCCTCCTTGTTTGCATGCTAAGTACCTGATTTAAGTAATAACTCTCTGTATATTTACGGAGATGCTTTGAATTTCTTTTTCCAGTCTTTGTCTTATTTTTATTACAGGCAGATTATTTTTTATATATTAAAAATATTTATTGTTATTTTATTATTGTTATTGTTATTATATTTTTATAATAAATACTTTAAGCCTGCCAAGAAGGAATCATTCTCTTAGATAAGAAAAAAAAATGCAAACCAGCAAAAAATTAAAGTTTGACTTTTGAACATTGATTCAATTTGTACAATACATTTTTGTATTGTACAATATGTTTTCTAAGCTTGTTGTTTTGGGAAATATCCTTTATTATTATTATTATTATTATTATTTTCCCAGGATAGCTCTATTGGAACACCTCTTCTATTGATCTCCCTGTGAAAAGTAATACCTATGCAGCACCTAGGGTACTTTCCTTTCCATTTCATCAATTCTGACCTTTTTCCTATATTCATCCCCGAAGTATATGCAGGATACTCAACATGCATGATCTTGTCAGGGCACACTATAATCTTTTCTGTTAGCTAACATTCAGTGTATTCAGTGTATGTATTCAGTGAATTCCAGTATTTATTTGAGCTCTGAAGTCTTATATTTCTTCCTCCAAATTTACAGCATTTTGAATTATATGAACAGAAATACACTTCATAAAATCAATTGAAATACAACTGGTAAGCAAAGAACACACTTACCAAATGCTTATCTCAAATTCTGTCCATTTGAGATATGGAGACGTTAGACTATGTCTATACAAAATACTGACATAATGTGATATAAAATAATTTTGTAGAAACAAGAGTTTGAATCTAATATGTCTGTTTGCATATAAGGAAACCTATTTATTTATTTATTTATTTTCTGTGGGGTAGAATATTAATTTTTTTCACCTATCCAGTTTCACAACTACAGCTCACAGTTGCCTTTTCCCATTACATATACTCCGGTTTGTGAGTCCCTCCATTCTACAGGTTTTGGTACTCTTCCATCATAACTACACCATCTGAATTTGATCTGTGATAGATTTAATCTGAGATTTAGGAAAATGGCTTGGATTCTTGAAGTTCACCCACATTACAGAAATAAAGATATCTTTTATTATACACACTAACAAATTTTACCCATCAATAAAGAGTCCCACTTTCTCTTTTGTATTTCCTTCCCTTTCTACTGGGTCTTCTATTATTTCCTCCAAATTTTCTGACTTTCTGTCTGCTTTCAGAGGTTTTATTAGTGAAAGTTTATTTTCAATGTAATTAACTCGATTAATTACACATCTTAGGTTTTCATTTAAATGCTCATTTACTGTATTGATTCATGGAGATGTTTTTGTGATTAAAGAGTAACATAGTTCTGAGCTATAGTAATACCTCATGAGAATCCAACACACTGGCAAGCATACAGCAATAGCAAGTGTCTAAATGATGATTTCATCCCACCTAGAGGAATAATCAGATGCTGAAACAAATTTAGGGACCTGACACATTCTTAGTAAGGGAAGTGGTAAAAAGAATGATTTAAAATGTATTTTTGTTAAGTTGTACAAGTTCTTAATGGAGATCAAGGTGTTAATTTTGACCTTTGGATCTACAAATGTTTTCTTACATTTAAATTAAAAAGATCTTTAAACTTAGTAAAGATTTAAATATATACATATACATATATAGTAAACATAAATTATATATATATATATAATATACATATGCATATATAGTAAACATTATATTTACATAGTAAAATACTGCTCAGAAAAAGATTAAAAATTCATGGATGCAGAGAGTGCCAGATTCTGTAAAATGGTGAGTCAAAATTCTTCTGGAAAGGATTGTTAAGAAAAGCATTTTCTTTCTACATTTTCTATTTTGTATCCAGTGTCCATTTAGCACAAAATTCCCAAGCAATTTCAGGAGTAGAGACCAAGAATTTTACCAGGCCTGACCTGTCTGCTAGAGCATGGTCTCCTTTCTCTCGTGATAAGACCCATCAGTCTCTTTTTGCTCAGCCACACAACAAGAAAGTCCTGCCAGACTGAATCTTTCTGAACAGAGGGAGAGGAAGCTAATTATCTAGCACATTAATTAATTAGCTTAAAAATTAATCTGATGTACTGAAGGTACAGACAATAGGTATATTAACAAAGGCACTAGTGGAGATATAACTGGTAGCATTTCTTTTTCCCCTTGATCACTTGATCTTGCCAAACAGTGTCAGAAAGATTCATCATTTTTAATTGTATCAGTATGAGTAGACTTTCCCCCACCCCATATTTATAACTTTCCTTCTATAATAGCAAATTCTGATGGTGAACACTTTTCTTAATAAAAATAAAAATATAATAATAATAATAACAATAATAATAAAGCATAGTTGTTATACAGGAATTGTAGATCTTTCAGATCACACACAAGTGGAATAGGGATGAAAAAATGAGAAGCTGGGTGAAGAAAGTTGTTTCCCTCAAATAAGCAGAATGGCTTATATTTTTATTGTATTGTACAGTGACCTACAGATAAATATATGTATATATATATTTCCACTACCATAGTTGTCAATTTTACATATTAAATGTAAAAGATGGTTAAGCCTGAAGCAGCTGCTTTCTACACAGTTCCTAAAGATCTGTCAGCTGCTTTTATATCTTTGTCCAGTTTATCCACTTGTGATCCCAGAGCCTAAATGTTATTTTTCATTCTTGCAACTTCTACCTCTAGGCAGATTTTTGTAACTTACTAATAACCTCTGTATAATGAGATGCCAAATATACGTACTGCTTCTCTGAATCGCAATACTATATATTAATTTTAAAACAAATGTTCCAAATGCTAATGCTTTCATACTTTTAACAGACAAACAGCACTTTTAGATCTGACGTTTCTGTGTTTGATGTTAGCTGTTCCCGTTTGAAACCTTATTAGGACACAGTGGGAATACAAGAAGGCATTCCTCTATGTACTTGCCAACACCAGTGCCTTAAGGCACAACTGTTTGCAGTTGTCAGGTGTCAGAAGATGTTTTTTCTGCTTCATCTCACATAGTTACTTCCTGGCTTAAGGTGTAGCAATGTTTCACATTAACATCTACACTTTGTCATTTCTATTATTGTTTGGGGTTTCCTTCCCCTCCCCCCAAGTTCAGTGTACAGCCGAATGAGTAAAAATCTAGCTGAGAAAAGAGAAAAGGTTAACAGTCCAAATATATACAGGGAAAAAAAAAAAATAAAATATATATATATATGTGTGTGTGTGTGTGTGTGTATTTATTTATTTATTTATTTATTTCCTCAGAGAAAACTACTTTAGAAATAACAGATATGACTTTTATTAAAAGAGTAACAGACCATGCATTCATGAAGTTTACTTAAGGACTAGGCTGGTACCATGAATTTTCATGAATAAAGATTAATTCTTATCTACCTCCACATTTCAGAAATAGTGACTGACTGTAAATAGGTACATTTTAGACTATTACTTAGAGAGTATTACCTTAACCATTGCATTTCATGATGCGGTTTCACAGGGCATGTTATGTTTGTCAGGGATAAGCAAGTGTAGGCTTTTCCACTGCATGAGAAGGGGAGCCAGGAGTGACAGGGCAGTGATTCCACCAAGTGACATTGTCCCACAGTACCAATGCAAGAAGAGAAGAGGATTGGTGTCTATGACCAGGAGCAAACAACAGCCCTGTGATTGCTGGCCATGACCATAGTGACAAAAAAGTCTGAGACTGGGCCAGAAAGCCAAGTCAGTGAGGCTGGGTAAGGGACAGCAAGTGCAATGTCAAGGAGAAGAATATCTCCAACAAAACTCATGCAAGGAGATAGGGCAAAGACCTGAACTTAAGGTCCACACAACATTTCTTTGTTTCTGTAGATTATTGTTTGGGGAGAATATGTAGGTAGACAGTATCAGAAAGAGTGTCAACACAGAAAGCTTACTGGAGCACAAGTTAAAAAAAATGTTGAAAGTTTGTGAGCTAGCAAAAAAGAACATTCAAAGTAGTAGCTTATTAACTACAAAGAGAAAAGAAAGGGAAATTATAGTTATTATAATTATATACTTACAAAGGAAATTATTTAAGTTCTGAATCTTGGGAAAATTATAAATAGAAATTAACAAAAACACTTCAGAGAAAAAGATGCTCAAAATTGTTTTTCTTGTATGTGTGTCAGATACTCTTTCTCCTAGAGGTGATTTCTAAAAAAACTGGTTGCCAAAAGGATAATTAATATCTGTTTTATTACTGATTTGTCTCCATTTCTGTCATACTGAGTCTATCAAAAGACTTGCATGTTCCTTCTCACAACACCTCAGTGCAATAATGTTTTTCTATAAATCATAGGCAAAATAACAACAACAACAAAAAACAGAAGCACAGGAGGACTTATACAGTGATGGAAAAGGAGATAGGGGCAGATGCAGATAGTCTAGTTCCCCAAGTCTCAGCACTGTGAGTACTACAGGGCTCCCAAGAATCAGCAGCACTGTCAATTTCCACAGAGCATTTTTGTAGGAGAATACCATCTGTTATTATTAGAGTATTACAAATAATATAGAGTAGGGAAATAAATATTTTCTTTATTTGTTTCACCGGGTTGCTCTCTTGAATTATGACATTCCTAGTGCAGGAGCAATTAGGTGAAGGATCCATCTGGTCAGACATGTAGGGTTGCAGTTAAATTAGTCACCTAGATACCTAGACAAAAACAGGCATTCCTCACCTATTTGCTGGAAGATATCACAGATGTCCAAAACAGGTCAGGTGATTACTGACCTGTCTATTGATGATCCCTATTCCTGTTGACTCACTATAAAAAGAGATTTGAAAAGTTAGCAGGTAAATATCACAGTGAGTACCTCTATTTATTTCAGTTCCTCTCTGAAATACAGGGCAGAACAATGTGTTTGCACAACCATAAAACCCTGCAATTAGTTTTAACAGAGATGCACTTTTATAACCAGTTCACAAAAATTAGTGGCCAGATTGTGTGAACTTCTTGGCAAGCTGAGCACTCTGGTTTTATGAAAATCCAGATTCTTTTTAGTTGCTGAAGTAAAAGACATTTTCTTTTGAAAATCTGGTCTGTAGTCTATGTGCATGTTGAGTCATTTTAACCTTGGTGTGCAAATTTAATCCCGTGATTAAATTATCATTGTTCTTAATATTTGCATAGACCGAGGGCCTCTTTAGGGCTAAGAGGAACAATTTATGGCCTATTAATTCTTTCCTCATGCAAAATGCTAAGAAATTCATCAATATATACATATATATACATATATATATACAATACATACACATATATATGTATATATATATACATATATATATGTATATATGTATATACATGTATATATATATATATGTATTGATCCCATAATTTATACTTGAGTTAAAGCATATATTATAGTTATGCTTTACAATGTTGAAACAGTGCCAGTGATTTCAATATAAAAGCAGGTCAGATAATACTAGAACATGAATCATAGTGTCTTAGGAACCTGAGATACTGCTACAGAACAGACAGAATTCAAAAGACAGTTTTACGTCAAAAGAAGAAGACCCAAACAATTTAAGGGAATCTGCCACAATGTATTAGCTGAATACAAACAGGGAAGATTCATTTAGTATTGGTGTGGAAATAATTAACATTATGAAAGGAAAGAAGACATTTATTTCACAGGACTGTTCCATTTGTGAACAAAATTTGACCGCTTTGCAAACAAAAAATTAATGTAGTTTTTCCTCCTTTTTTACACTATAATGGGCCAATTCTTACCTGTAAAGTTAATGACATTTTTCTCCTGTATTTTGGAATATCTAGAGTAGATCTTAATCAACAGTCCATATAACTTTATATTATATTGTTGGAAAGGTATAGTCATTCATCTGAAAATGTTAAAACTTGCTCCGTGCTCCAGGTTGGAGGAGTTGTCAGAGGGTTACAAAGGTTATTATAACACAAAGGCCACCTTCTGTAATTTTTTTTTTGTAATGAAACTGTTAAATCAGCAGAGCAGAGACCCATTAATGTGTACAGGGGTCATGCTATCATCCTGCAGGGGCACATATCAATGATTTAATAATTTGTGATGGTTTTACTCAGGTGGGCAGCCAAGCTCCACCACAACCGCTCTCTCACTCCCCCTCTCCTCAAAGAGGAAGGGGGAGAAAATACCACACAGAGAACTTGAGGTTTGAGATGAGAAAAGTTTAATTAAAGGGAAATGGAATGGGAAGAAAAAGAAACAAAAGAAACAATAAGTCCATGTGGAAGCACAGAGAGAGGGCAAAAAAAAAAAAAAATTATTCTCTACTTCCCATCAACGAGCGATGTTCGGCCACGTCCTGGGAAGCAGGGCCTCAAAACGCATAGTGGTTGTTCAGGAGGAACAGCCCCCCTTTTTATTGCTGAGTATGACATCAGGTATTATGGGATACCCCTTGGTTGGTTTAGGTCAGCTGCCCTGGCGACGTCCCCTCCCCATCACTTGACCACCCCCAGCCTGCTGGCTCTTGGGGGCTTGGAAGGAGTCCTGATGCTGTGCCAGAACTATGCAGCAATAGGCACAACACTTGAGTGATATCAGTGCTGTTCCAGCTACGAGTGCAGAGCACAGCACTGTGGGGACTGCTGCAGGGAAAAGGTGACTCCAGCTCAGACAGACCCAACACATAATTACAGCAGAAACAGTAGTTCAGACCAGGTGAATAATTTCTGTATTAGAGAAACTGATGGAGTGAGGCACAGATTAATTTGGGTATGGAAATCTCAAAGTTCTTGTAAAAGGAAATGATCCTGAAATTTTTACATGGATCTTTAACATGAGATACTACCACCCACAACTTGTGAAGAATTTTTGGTAAGTGGTACAGTTCAAGGCTGTGATATTTAGATGGCACTGAAATAGTTCAAGAGGCAAATACTAGGAACTCTTTTTTTTTTTTTTTTTTTTTTTTTTTTTTTTCCACAGATAAAACCAGTTTTAAACAAAATTCTCACTACTTTCACTTCATTTTACTTTTACTGTCACAGTCTTTGTGGATAATGCTTATTATAATAAGGTGATAAGGTGGGTGGGGGTTGGTCTATTCTCCCATGTGCCTGGTGACAGGACAAGGGGAAATGGGCTAAAGTTGCGTCAGGGGTGTTTTAGGTTGGATATTAGTAAGAACTTATTATTATTATTATATTAATATTATTATATTAGTTCAGACCAGGTGAATAATACAGAAATTATTCACCTGGTCTGAACTACTGTTTCTGCTGTAATTATGTGTTGGGTCTGTCTGAGCTGGAGTCACCTTTACTGAGCAGGTTGTGAGGCATTGGAATGGGCTGCCCAGGGAAGTGGTGGAGTCACCATCCCTGGAGGTCTTTAAAAGACATGTAGATGTTGAATTTAGCGATATGGTCTAGTGGAGGACTTGTTAGTGTTAGGTCAGAGGTTGGACTTGATGATCTTGAGGTCTCTTCCAACCTAGACAATTCTGTGGTTCTGTGATAATTTCATAAAACGTAAGTCAATAATATACATGTATAAAAGTTTGGGGGCATAATCACATTTTTAAAGTTAGTCCTTCCAAGGGCCAGTGTTCCTTCCATGTTGCAGGAAGGATATTTTGACAGAAAGTATAATTATATCTTTCTCTACCACAAAATTCACTTCCAAAGTTGCTGTTCACATAGGTCCATTTTCAATAATACAAATCTAATTTTTTTTTTTCACTGTCACAAAATAATCAGTTGTATACTTTATGTGCATTTTTGAAACTTCTTTGATTACCTTAACCTCTCTCGGTTCACCTTTTGGTTACAGTTGAATGTCTAAAACCATTTCATAAACTAGCTTTGAATTACCATACTAACCTTATTGTCCTAATAAATGTTCAAAATACAGAACTAACCTACCCTCTATTTTTCTGCCTGGACTCAACTCTTGAGTCAATAGATGTTTTTGCTACATTATGTATGAACACAAAAACATCTTTACCTATACAGCAAATCTTGAGCTAGAAATATATAAAAATAAATATTTCAATAAAATTAAAGTTGGGATGAAATAATCAGTAATAATAAGGGTATAATAGCAGGGCCACAAAGATGATACGGGGCCTGGAGTATCTCCCCTGTGAGGAAAGGCTGAGACCTGGGTCTGTTCAGCCTGGAGAAAAGAAGACTGAGGGGGGATCTTATTAATGTTTACAAATACCTTAAGTGTGGGAGACAGAGGGATTTGGCCAACTTCTTTTCAGTGGTCTGTGAGGATAGAACAAGGGGTAATGGCCACAAAATGGATCACAGGAAGTTCCGCACCAACATGTGAAAGAACTTCTTCATGGTGAGGGTGATGCAGCACTGGAACAGGCTGCCCAGGGAGGTTGTGGAGTCTCCTGCTATGGAGATATTTAAGGCCTGTCTGGATGCCTACCTGGGCAGCCTGCTCTAAAGAACCTGTTTTGGCAGGGGGGTTGGACCCAATGATCTCTGGAGTTCCCTTCCAACCCCTACAATTCTGTGATTCTGTAATTTGTAAATTACACTCAACTAAAAAGAACTCTGGAAGGCTGAAATTCAAATGAGCAGGCATATAAGAAGCCTGCAAATTTTAAGAGAGAGGAATCTTCCATTAGAGAGGACAAAATCATCCTAGTTCCTCATCCTACTCCACAATAGCCATTTAATGAATAGCTATGTTAATGTAAGATTTTATTCTCTTTAAACACACATATTGAAAACTAAATCAAATATTTTTCCAATGGTTGTGTTTTCTGTTCAGCTACAGAAGTAGGCTTTCTCAGGCAATTAATCATTTTCTGCCTCAAGTTACAAAGATCCAAGTAAAAGGTACTGCTCTGGTTGAGTCACTGTGCATAGCTAATACAAATCTCCTTCAGGCCAGATACCATACAGAAAAGGACTAAATATTAAAACTAATATCCATGCTTGATACTCTTAGATATCTAGATACTCTATCTTCTCAAAAGGCTGGCCTATTAACATGTTCATATGAAGAGTGCTTGTCAGTTGTGCCATCACCTAGGCAGTGATATAGCTCAAAGCTTCCTGCTTCCCCAGAGAAATAGAAATACAAAGTAGCAGAGTCAAATCCAACGATGTTAAAATAATCCATATTTCACGTAGTTTCTAAAAAAGACAGTACTGCTTGTAGCTGAGAGAAAAGTAAATAAGTATATCCATGTATGGGCTAAGAGAACAGCTGCTATTACCAACAAATTAAGATGTTAAAGCCCCAAACAAAGCAAACATTGACTTAAAGCAAGACTAAAGCAGTGGAATGTGACTCCCAAAACAGGTTTATGTTCATTAGGGATTCTCCTTCCTCTACTTTTCTGCTATTATGGAAATGATCTATCAGGTATAAGAACATAGCTCACATGCCAGCTAGATATGAAAAGGGTAAGTTCTGCAGGGATATTTGCCAGAAAACAGTAAACAAAGCTGAGTTTTGTTGAACTGCAGTGATGTTAAGAACAAGTGTTGTTTATTGGCTTATTTATCTGATTATAGCCAGCAAGGGAGAAATCAATATAGTTAGTCAGGGATAAATTGCACACTTGTTACCTAGTATAACTTGAGCAGCTTGTGCTGAGATAATTACCACAACCTGTCTTAACTAAATTAGTGTTTAAAAGTGCAAGGATACAGAACCAATTTTCTCAACAATTATTTTATATCATGGTAAGACATTAAGAGAAACCTTACTAACTTGAATAGATTACTTGAATAGATAACTGAAGTTCTTTCTCATTTATTTAAAGAAAATAAGTACACTTTAGATGACTGTATTTTTGTGTGTATATAAATGTTTGAGAGGGCTAAGTTTGCCGTACAGACAAGAATGAGGTTTATTTTGAAAATGTTGTTTAAATTTTTTTTTTTTTTTTAATTGAAAGTAGAAAAATAAAGTTTCCTGATAGCCAGAAATTGAGATTGCATAACATACAAGAAAAAAGGACTTCAGTTCATCCACAAACACCAGAAACCATGAATAGAGCCTTGGATTAATAGTTTACAAGTGGAGATTGCCTGTTACTCTCAAGGAGATCAGGGTCAAAGCAGACATTTCATGCATATTTTCATGGGGCAAAATGATCCTTCATAATACAAAAGGATTGTAGCGTTACTAGAAAAAACTTGAAGTGGAAGATAATTCACACAGGGTATTATGTGCAGGAGAAAAGATGTCCCTCATTTTAGCAACTCCCTACATTTGAAATGACATTTGAGATCTCTTCTAATTAAATCTTCTCTGGTCTTAGAAGAAGTACCAGAAAAATTATTGTATAAATATTGTTCAATGTAACAAACAAAACAGAAACCAAAACCCACAAATCTTTAAGTTTTCATTAGGATGATGGAGTTTTAGTTTTTCATTGCATGTTCATTTAGTTATTCATTGCCTAGAAAAGGATGTCAAAAAGGACAGAATAATTTCCTTTTAATCTAAACATGCTCAGAATCTAATATTATAAAAGACTTAAGGAGAAGAATTTCAAAAATAAAACCACAGAGGTGCAGAGGTTGTAGATACAACAATGAGAAAAATCTGTCAAGTGGAAAAATAAAGGAAAAGTTTTCACCTGGAAACAATGTTTCAATATATAACAAAATAAACATGATCTGCTATTTTGTTTTATTTCATGCTTCAGTAGTTACTACTAGTCTCTCACTGTCTTTAAACCAGATCATTTTAACACAAAATTATTCAGCTGTAATTTACTTTAGTCATTGTTTAACAGCATTCTCTCTGAGAAACAACTGTCCCCAAAAAGTGATTCATCCCATGTGGGAGTGTGGCCATGGGGGTCGACAAGCCCCATGGTTGGTGATAACATCAGATTCTTAACAATGAGGCCATCAGGAATGTAAAAAGTTTAGAGGGAACAAAGAAGGATGATTCAGGAGACACCTTGTTGTCTCTGGTTGCTTGTTCTCCAGTTGTTAAGGCATGGAAGTTGCTGGGTGTTTGTGGTTGCTGGACAAAGTTGTTGACCAATGAATAGTTAAGGGAAAAGTACTGCTGTGTGGCGAATGGTCTAAGAAGGGAGCCTGTCCTCGATAAAAGGATAATGAAGTTAAGTCCTCAATATGAGAGATGAAATTAGGCTTTCGGTAAGAGAGAGATGATGTTATGTCATCAATAAAGAAGTAGCAGTTACTGATCCTAAAAGAACCCTGGTGTCTGTGTAGCCTTTATGCCACAATCCCAGTTTTCCAAAGAGACTTAAGGATATCATCTACCAGTAACTATTGCAGTTGGTTAAAAAACAAAATTTCCTAAGAGAAAAACTTCCTATGAAATGGGAAAGTTATTTCAAATGACACTATAAATATTTCTGACATCTTATTTGGAAGGATTGCAAATTATACGGAAGAACTTGAACTTACTGCTAGCTCTTTTAATAGATAGGTTATTCCAAATATTCCAAAAAACAAAATTAAGAAAGTTAATGTCTGTGACACATAATAGTTTAAGAATTAATTTTGTTACAATTCTATCCAAAAAGTGGCGTTCCTCAGGGGTCACTTCTGGGATTGGTGCTGTTTAACATCTTTGTCGGTGACATGCAGAGTGGGATAGGATGTACCCTCAACAAGTTTGATGATGGCACCAAGCTGTGTGGTGCAGTCAACATGCAGGAGGGATGGGGATGCCATGCAGAGGGACCTTGACAGGCTCAGGAGGTGGGACCATGCAAAGCTCATGAAGTTTAACAAGACCAAGTGTTGCATGTTGGTTGGGACAATCCCAAGCACAAATATAGGTTCAGTGGAGAATGGATTGAGAGCAGCCATGAGGAGAAGGATTTAGGGTGTTTGTTGATCAGTAGCTTGACATGAACTGGTAACGTGCACATGCAACACAAAAGCCAACCATATTTTGGGCTGCATCAAAAGAAGCATGGCCAGCAGGCTGAGGGATGTGATTCTCCCCTTCTACTCTGCTCTCTTGAGAATCCACCTAGAGTATTGCATTCCGCTGTGGAGCCCCCAGCACAAGAAGGACATCGACATATTAGAATGAGTCTAGAGGAAGGTCGCAAAGGTGATCAGAGGACTGGAACATTGATGAAGACAGGCTGAGGGAGTATAAGTTGTTCAGCCTGGAGAAGGCTCTGGGGAAATGTCATTGCAACCTTCTAGTGCCTAAAAGGGGCCTACAAGAAAGCAAGAGAGGGACTTTTTGTCAATGAATATACTGATAGGACAAGGAGTAATGGTTTTAAACTGACTAACTAACTAACTAAATAAATTTAGACAAGGAAGAAGTTCTTTACTCAGAGGGCAATGAGGCACTTCCATCTCTGGAAGTGCTGAAGGCCAAGTTGGATGGGGCATTGAACAACCTGGTCTAGTAGGAGGTGTCCCTGCCCATGGCAGGGTGGTTGGAACTATCTTTCAGGCCCCTTCCGATCTAAACCATTCTATGATTCTATAATTCTATAAAATATCATTATCTGTGAGCTTGGTGCAGCTTTCATTACAAACACTGAAAGTTTTTTAAAACTCTTTATTGTTGAAATAGAACTGCAATTGGAAGGAGTTAATAATCTAAAAAATATATTAGCAATGATTTATGTGCAAAACAATTTTTAGCACAGTGAAAGAAGACAGATTGTGTTAAAGATTTATTTTTATTTTTATTTTTATTTTTATTTTTTTTTCAATGAAGGATACACTGCTGTATTTGAAAAGTCATTGAAATAATTTAATTCTATCACATTTCAGCATTACTAGAAAATCTCACTATATTAAACAATCTTGAAAAAAAAAGATTATGGAGAAAAAAAAATCATTTCATAAAGAAAATGAAAATATCTTAACAATTTTATTTTGGTAAAATGATCTCCATATGGAAGATTACTTTCATATTCATGAAGAATTCTAATAACATTTAGTGATGAACAGTTCAGGGAGATGACATTTATAAATCTAAGAAAAGAAAAACTGTTAAAAAAATAGAATGTGCTTTTTGTAACTTTACATTTTTTTAATGGTTAAACAGCATTTAGTATATATTGTCATATAAAATCTTTACTATAAATACTGCATAAACAGACAAGAGATTTCTTAAATTAATATAGTTTGGAAAAAAACAAAACAAAACATGTAAATATTACTGAAATAACTATGTCTTTATAAATGTCTTTGTAATTTTAGCTTGCTAGATGTTTTCTCATGTCCTTGTTGTATCAGGTTTATCATTTCTAAACATTTTAGGCACAAAAATATGTAAAGAACATTTTAATACTGTTATTACACAGTTATTACATCTTGAAATCATTACATGAGAAAAATCAGTATGATAGCTGTACTTAAAAAAATAAATAAATTAGACCACCATTCTAGTTCTTAGCTTTTATACAGTACAGATCTAATAGAATAAATTATTGTGCTGGGCAACCCATGTCTGGACGCAGCACTTCAACTGGGGCCTCACAAGGCCAGAGAAGAGGGGAAAAACCTCTTCCCTTGATCTGCTGATGACTCCTCTGTTAATGTAGCCTGGGATGTAGTTGGCCTTCTGGGCTGCAAGCACGCACTGCTGGTTCGTGTTGAACTTTTTGTCCACCAGAACCTCCAAGACCTTCTCTGCAGGCTGCTCTTGATGAATTCTTCTAGCCTGATCTCATATCTGAGATTACCCTAACCCAGGTGCAGCACCTTGCACTTAGACTTGTTGAACCTCATTAGGTTCCCATAGGCCCACTTTTCTAGCTTGCCCTTTGGATGGCATCCCTTCTTTCTGTTGTATCGACTGCACCACTCAGCTTGGTGTCATATGCAAACTTGCTGAGGGTTCACTTGATCCCACTGTCTATGTCATTGATAAAGATATTAAACAGTACTGATTGCAAGACAGACCCTTGAAGGACACCACTTGGAGACAGAGCCATTGACCACCACTCTCTGGGTGCAGCCTTCAAGACAATTTCTCATCTGCTGAATGGTCCACCCATCAAATCCATATCTGTCCAATTTGGAGACAAGAATTTGGGACTGTGTCAAAGGCCTTACAGATGTCCAAGGAGAAGACATCAGTCAGTCTTCTTTTGCTGACTGACATGGTCACTCCATCATAGAAGGCCACCAGATTGGTCAGGCATGATTTGCACTTGCTGAAGCCCTGCTGGCTGTCTCAGATATCCTTGCATTGCATGTGCCTTGACATTTCTTCCAGGAGGATCTGTTCCATGATTTTTCCAGGTACAGTGGTAAGGCTCACTGATCTGTAGTTCCATGGCTACTTCTTTCTACTCTTTCTAAAAATAGGTGTGATGTTTCCCTTTTTCCAGTCACCAGGAACATCACCTGACTGCTATGGTTTTTCAGATATGAGGCTAGAGACATGGGAAGCCTGACTGACAGTGAAGATTGAGGCAAAGAACTTGCTGTGTATATCAGCCTTCTCAATGTCAGTTGCTACCACTTCTCTCTTCTCATCCATTGTAGGGGGTATACTATCCTTGGCCTTTCTTTTCTCAGCAATGTACCTGCATGTATAGTCTCCTTTCTTGTTATTTTTTTTTTTTTTGTATCCTTTGCCAAGTTCAGTTCCATCAGTGCCTTGGCTTTTCAGATCCCATCCCTGCATATCCAGGCAGTATCCTCTACTCTTCCCAGGTCACATATTCCTGCTTTCACTGCCTGCACATTTCCTTCTTGTACCTTAGTTTGATCCTTACATAGGATCCTTTGTTCCTTGCACAGTCATCCTGGTTTCCTGCCCTCCCTGCTTGCTTTCTTACACAGGGAAATCGAGAGTTCTTGCGCTCTAAGAAAAACATCCTTAAAGAGTTGCTGGGTCTGATCAGTTCCTCTGTCCCTAAGGACAGTGTCCCAGGGGATCTCATCCACAGTGTCTTTAAACAGCTGGAAATTCATTAGCTTAAATTTTGGGGTCCTGACTTTGCTCTTTTTCAGGCCCATTTTCCTTGAGGTCACAAACACAACAAGGGAGTGGTCACAGCAGCCCAGCCTCCAATCTTGACTTCTTTAATCTTCTGTTCATCTGCATTGGTGAGCACCAGGTTCAGTAATGCTTCTCTTCTGGTTAGTTTCTGGTTAGTCCAATACCTGGATCGGGAAGTTATCCTCAATGCACTCCCACAGTCTCCTGGATTCCTCACAGCCTGCTGTGTAGTTTTCCCAGAAAAAATCCAAGTGATTGAAATCCCCCATCAGAATGAGAATTTGTGCTTCTTGTAGGTGAAAAAAAAAGACCTCATCAACAGCTCCCCTTGATCAGGCAGACCCCAACCACAAGGTGTCCTTATTAGTCTGGTCCTTAACTTTTACCAACAAGCTCTCAACCTGTCTGTGGCTGTTTTGCAGAGACAGTTCTTCACAATCAATCCATTCCCTGACATAGGGGGCAACACCTCCACCCCTTCTTCCTCTCCTGTCTCTTCTGAAAAGCTTGTAGCCCTCTATTACAATGTTCCAGTTATGTGATCCATCCCACCATATTTCTATGATAGCAATGAACTCATATATTTCTAATTGCACCATGGTTTCAACCTCCTTCTGCTGATTTCCCATGCTGCATTCATTGGTGTAAAGGCACTTCAGCTGGGCTATTGGTCACATCATCTTTTCAGATGAACCCTTCCTAATTACTTTACAAGTATTTCTCTGTTGTTTCCTAAAGTGACACTGTTCCCAGGTTCACTTCCATCACTCAGAAGTACAACCCATTCCCCCAACCCATTCCCCTGCTACATCTAGTTTAAAGCCGTACTAATTAGCCCAGCCAGCTAGCTGCCTAGAACACTTTTGTCTGACCTGGTCAAGTTCTCCCCATCCAATCTCAACATGCCTGGTCTCTCAAAAGGACATCTGAGATCACAGAACCCAAAATCTTGAACATTGCATCAGCCACGCAGACAATCGTTGGTCTGTCAATAGTAATAATAGTATTTCATACGATCATCCTCATTATTAAATTCATAATATGAAAGAGTATGAATATCACATATTAAAAAATAAAATAAAATTGAATTTTCTGTCCTTAAGGGTGATATTTATGCTTACAGTTTATTTTCTGTAATTAGCATCTGCAGTGAAGTTAATAGCTCTTTAAAGAATCAGATATAGGCTGCTGGTGGCAAGCAGGAATTATCACAGTACAGGACATTTGTTCAGTGTGAAGGTACAGGAAAAAAGTAAAAGTTTGAAAGGAAAAGATTATCTCCTCTCTCAAAACAGTAAGCATATCAAAAGTGTCAAGCAGCACCATCTACTTACTTAAAGTGGAGGAAGTATTTTGTATTTACTTGCTTAAGACTCAGAGATGGAAAAAGCAATTGGATAATCAGAAATGGTATGCTAGAATAACATATCAGGTGATAATATCAGCACCTGAAATACTTGAAAATGATAAAATTACTTACTGATACCCTAAACTCTTACTTTGGTGAAGAAAAAAAATTAAGTCTAAAATCTATCAACCTTGGCTAATGATTATATGATAACTTCAGCTGAAGAACTATCCTTTTCAATTAGCTTCTTCTGCTTATCACATTAAGGAATGAAGGAAAGAAACTTCCTGCAGAAATGAGTTTGTTCAGCTGCTTTTTTCTCTTGCAGCTATTGCAATACATGCTTATCAGTGAAGAAGCATTATTATTATTATTATTATTTTTCTTTTCTATAATTTTCTAGTAAATACTATACTGTGAATACTACAATGTGAAGTCCATCCCCAGCAAACTGCTCCAGCACAGGTCCCTCCATGGGCAGCAGCTCCCCCCAGACCTCCTGCTCCTATGTGGCTGCAGCTCCAGCCCGGGGCCTGTTTCTGTGGGGCTCTCCATGGGCCGCAGCCTCGTCCAGGCCACATCCACCTGCTCCACTGGGAGCTCCTCCATGGGCTGCAGCATGGAGATCTGCTCTGCCATGGGACCCATGGGATGCAGGGATATCAGGATGCAGGGATAACAACCTGATATGTTGTTAGAAGATAAAACATTTCCCACAATCTTGATACTTTTAATTTAGAGCTTATGCCTGAGACTCACTCTCATCATTGCTTTAAGTGTGTTTTCTAGTTGAAACAGAACTGTTTACAAGTTCTGCTCTAATGGTTTGTCTTTTTAATGTATGTAAAATTTATTTTGCATGAATTTAATACTTGGCAAAATTAACACCACTGTTAAGAGTCAGACATTGAGTGGTCTTTTATTGTGCTAAGTGTTCACATAGCTCTCCCAATGTATCTCAGTCCTTACAAACAAATGTAGCTGTTTTCATCTTGTCCTGTCCAGCAATGTGGTGCTATGTTATGCCAGTCTGTAAAACCTAAGTGAACATGCAATTTTTGCTTTTAAATATTACTGTATTTTTCAGCTTTAGATCATTTTAAAAGCCTTCCAAGACTTTGAGGGTTTCCCCACATAAAACAGCTACAAATTTATGAGGTGTCTACTTCATCCCATGCATAAGTGGCTGTATTGAAATGTCATAATTACAAAGAAAAACAAGCTGCCTGTTCAAAAGCTGTGATTCTCTGGAATTGGTGGCATGTATTTAGTAAAGGGTGTAGCTGCAGTTTGTTGACAGATATGAAATAACTTTTAGGGAAGTATTTGCCCTACATGGTACACAATAACCACAGATTTTACTGTGGAATAGAAAGGAATTACGTAAGTGCTTAAACTATTTGGAATGTACATAAAAAAAAACATTTAATTTCTTTGTTAGTTGTGTTAGGTAAATAGTATGATGATCTATCTATTTGTGGATCTGTATGTGTGCGTATTGGATTTTTTCTGTCAGCTGTCTCTTATTTTTTCTTGTCATTGAACAGCTACTTCTTAATGGAAATATTAAGAATAATAATTGTGTTTAGCTGGACAATCCTGTTTATGATTAAATGTATGGGCTTTTAGGTAACTAAGAACTGAAAAAATATATTTTAAAATACTATTTTGGAATAGAGAAACTGTACTCCATTTGCATTCTGAATATTTTGAAATACGAGTAATTACTCATAATAACTTCTGAAAATGTGTTTTAATATAATTTTGAATCTTAAATATCATACATTAATTTTAAAACTCTCAACATGAATTACTTTACCTTGGTGACATTTTTTCTCTAGCAAACAATTCATTGATATTCTTACCAAAGATTTGAACCTGCCTAGAAAGAGTTTTCCAGGAAAAAAAAAATATTTTTTATTCTTTGCTTTCTTTCCTATCTTTGTGTATTATTTTTCTTTTCTTAATTCATTTTGATAGGAGGAAAATATGGACAAACAAATATGGAATGCTGCTTTTTTCATCTCTTTCTAGGTGTCTGAGGAAATTACACTTATGTGAGCTCGATATATATGAGTTCATAAGCAATTAAGCATATTTCTATCCCTAGTAAACTGTAGCTCTCTTACAAAATATTTGCCAAAAATTATAAAATTGCCTGAAAAAAAAAAAAAAAAAAAAAAAAAAGGTGAAAACAGGCAGCCATAGAGTAAACGTAGAGGAAAGACTGCTAAGCTATTTTTCACTAATTTAAACAGTGTTAGGCCTACTGCATTTTTAAACTTTTAGCTTGATAATTAATATAACATTAGAATACTGATAGATCTATGAGAATTTTTGTATTTTGATTTCCCACATATATACATTTGTTATTATTTAACTGAATCTAGTTAAACAACATGTACATTTAAATAATTTGGAAAAATAATGTAAATAATAAAATAATTTTAAAAGTAATTTTAAAAGTTTTAAAACTGTCCTTCACCACTCATTCAGACTTTGGGCAAAGAGTTCTACATAGTTCTGATATCATTGGAAATTTTTCCTTTCCTCAGATAATTTACATTTCTGACACTCTCTTCAATCATTGTCCTTATCAACTCAGAGTATAGTGAATGACAGATGCCTTCATCCTTTGCCTCACATCAAGAATGTTACAGCACATAGCAAATGTTTGACATATTTGTCTAAAATTATTTATACAGTGTCTCAGGGGAAAAACTGTTCAGTTCAAGTGGTTTAAATCAAAACTGGATTGAAACAGTGTATTGATTTACTAACAACCTGTGATTAAACAGCAACCAGCGAACTATACATTCAGAAACAATATTGCTAATACAGAGTTGCAATAGGAGACAGGGAGAAAAAGTTAATAAGCAGCTGCAAATTCCTAAAATCTTCTAACACAAAAATGTCCTGTCCTCCCAGCCTCCTCCACCTCTTCTCCTACTCTCTGTGGGCATGTGGGTACCCCTTGCACCCCTCCTGCAGGCAGTCTGGGATCTTTGGCTGCAGGGGTGTCCCCAACACCCCCATGCTTGCCACCCTATGTTGATAAAGCCCTGGCAGTGCTGGTGCACCATGCTGCAGGGCCCTGGTGCTGCAACCCACACTACTGGTGTTCTTTGCTCCATAGCATCTCTCACCTCTTGATATCTTTATGTTCACCTTATAGGCTTTTCAAGCTGTCTTCTTTGTTTCACACTCCCTTAAATCCCCTGGAAAGTGCTTCATCCGTCTTCATCTTCAGCATTACTGTTTTGGGGCATATACCATCAGATGTTTGGACTTATCTACTCACATACACTTACTCACAGCCCAGCCCAGTCCTGTCAGCCATTTTATCTAAGGCACGTGGACACATACACAGGTAGGGATACCAAGAAATACTCCTATATCTGAATGACTGTTCATTGTGTCACAAAAATGACTGGGAATGATGCCATCAGAGCACTCTGGTAGTTACTTTGCTTCTTTCATAATGTTCATTGCTCCTTCTATAATATATTTTCTTGTTTGTGGGTAGTTAGGGTCTGGCGGCCGGAAGATGTCGTGATGTACGGAAAGGTGGAGCCCCTCCCTTGATGGACAGTAGCGTGTGGCCTGTGATGTAAGCAAGCGGAAGTGACGCTATGGGCCTCGGGTATATAACCCCATGGGACTCGACAATAAACGCCATTTGCCATCCACCACATTGGTGTCTGTGAGCTGATGGACCGAGCGGCCTGGGGTTGGCCGCCGTGCCGTTCCTGAACCAGGTCGCCACTGCCCCCTGAAGGCAACAAGTGGTGCCGAAACCCGGGAAAACTGGATTCGGGTGAACGGCGGCCGGAGCGGCGGGACCAGCCCGGTGGGGAGGACGCTCCCGGACCAACAAGGAAGATGGAAACCCTTGTGAAGGTCGTATCAAAGTTGTGGAAGCTATGGGGTGGCTCGGCTGAGGAAGCCAGGGGTGCCGGTGGGGAACCAGAGCCTGGGGAAATCTGGGAGAGACCACGGCCATGTGCGCCCCAGTACGGTGCTGAACTAGAAGATGAAGAGTTGGGTGAAGAAGCCTCCGGCGGGAACGGGGATGAAGTGTTAGGTTTTACTAACAAGTGGAAATGCGAGAAAGAGAACGGTTGCGGGGACGACCGGGGAGGAGGTAGAAGCGTGAGAGAGGGGCAGAGAGCCGATCGGAACGGCCATCTGAAAAAACGCTCCTGTGGCGCAAACGCCTCGCTGAGAAGGCGGCGGGGCGAGCCACGAGGCAGAGAGCGGCCCGCCCGCAGGGGTGGGGGGCGGGGCCGGAGCAGGGAGCAGCCCGCCCGCAGGGGCGGTGGGCGGGGCCCGAACTCGATGGGAGGGTACCGGGACTCGGAGGTGAGCAGTCAGTCGAGCTCCGACTCCGGATCAGATACCGATTCAAATTCGGAGGAGGAAATGGGGACAGATAGCAAAAATATCCCCATCCGAAATAAAGCTGCACCGCGAGGGAGAGAAATTCCTCTCATGGATTGGAGGAAAATTAAGATTGTGTGTGCTGTCTGGGCTTTATCGGCCATGCTAGCGTTCCCAGTCTGGGTGACAGACAGGGGGCAGAGGGTTCACTCACCAACAAACCCTAAGGATGTGCAAGCGATCGTTAAAGCCATTGTGGATAAAGGGCTTCATTCTGCAATGGTCTCCACCCTCATAGATGGTGTTTTCAGGGGAGACGACATGCTCCCGTTTGATATAAAACAAACTTGTAGACTGATCTTTGACGGGGGTGGGATGATCATTTTTAAACGAGAATGGGGGGACAACTGTATGAGACAACTGGCCCAAGTAACTGGGGCGGATCACACACTGTATGGCTCTAGCCTGCAGCGGCTAATGGGTACGGACCCAACAGTGATCACCCCACCCCCCTATATCTGAATGACTGTTCATTGTGTCACAAAAATGACTGGGAATGATGCCATCAGAGCACTCTGGTAGTTACTTTGCTTCTTTCATAATGTTCATTGCTCCTTCTATAATATTTTCTTGTTGAATATTTGTTTTTTGAATACTCTCTTTTTAGGTGTTTCCTGGCAAAGTGAATTCACAGGTAGAAAATAAGGATTCTCTGCTTCATAGAAGAACCACTTTGGTAAACAGACTTTCTAATCCAATTTCAGTTGGCTTTCACTCCAAATGCTGTTTTTGTCTGTTTGTTTATCTCTTTGTTTTTGTTTGCTCTTGTGGTGGAGGTGGAGA